>NW_007726521.1:120780-124620 GCF_000696425.1 Galeopterus variegatus
TCTTCTCCTATACTATATCATTTACTTATTTATTATGTTTACTACTGATTGTCTATCTCCTTCTGCTAAAATATCAGTTCCACAAGAGCATGGATCTCTGTCTGTTTTAATTCCTGGTGGCTCTCAAGCATCTGGAACATGATCTGGTGTTCAATAAATATTTGTTGAACGAATGGATAGGCCCTGACTTTGCTTAATATCAATATTATGCAGAATAAGAACTAAAAACTGAAATTTAGCAAACTTATCAGGCATTTCCCTGATAGCCACAAAAGGATAAACCAATATAAAATAAAATAAGTTGATTAATTTATAGCAGATCACAAATAAAATACATGCTTATGATGTACATGCATTTCTTCATTTATCAAAAAATCTAATAACAGATTTTACTTAAGGCAATCCTGATAATTTAAAAAAATAAATTTCTTGGCTCCACTATTTTCAGAAATATCAATTCTGAAGGGCTTGTATTTCTCTTTTGTATGTGTAACTATGTGTTTAAACACATGCAAGTGCAAGGCATTCAGTTAAGTGTGTGTGGGAATACACACACTTGAATATTAAGGGCTAGAAAATATAAGGGAGTGCAGATCCTCCAGACTTTGTTATGTGAAAAGTTACAAAAAAATTTATTTATTTTTAAGTATGGTGAGACTTGGGGATTCAAAGTAAAATTTAGAATGTTTGAATCCCACCCTACCTCTGCCCTATGCAAAAAAATGACTTCCTACCCATGTTGAGTGTACCCTCTTCTCATCACCTCAAGCTCCCATTTACTCATTCACTCATTCACGTACTTTACTGAGTGCCCATCTAAAAATGCGGAGTTAACTGAGAGCTTGTCTTATCACTTTTGGGACAAGATTATTATCCTCCACAAGACACAAAGATTCTTTTTTTGTTTGTTTTGTTTTGTTTTGTTTTATATATTTTCCAATTGCCATTCATCATTACCAGCAATCCACATTCTAGTTTGTGGATATTTTTATATATTCAGTTTGACATTTTGGGGAGAAATAAAAATCTTTTGCTTAGAACTAGAACTGAAAGTATAAATGCTGGAGTTTAATTTTTAAATTTTTTTCTGGTAGAACAAGTATCTTTTTATTTTGCTGCTATACTTTTTAATGAAGAAATTGCCAGTTAGTGGAAAGTTAATGGAATTTCTTTATCTGTTAGATTTGCTCAATGTTGTTGAAAAATTTAAAAACACCTCCAATCCATCTGTACTTGCTCAAGAATAAATCTAGACCTGCCAATTCTCTTTATTTGCATATAATATTTACAAACTTTGAAATTATTTTATTTTTATTAAAAAAATGAAAGAGAGACTATTCTCGTTATTTAAACATCTCCTCATAGAATTATTTATTAATGGCTATAAGGTATCTTTGTGATTATTCTAGGCCTGCTCCCTTATTTTACAGGTGAGGAAACAGAGGCAAAGAAAGAAGCAAGCCATGCCTCAGTAGAGCGATGCTAGAATTTACGTCTTTTGATATTTGGTCTGTGCCATGTTCATTCCAGTATTCCATACTGATTACACTCTGTAGGAAAATACATGAGCTTAAGATTGGAGAAATCTCAGAAAATGTGAACGATACCAATGAGACTGAAATAGAATCTCAGTGATATAAAGTGGACTGACATTTATATGTGCAGTTGGGTAGGACATCAGCGTTCTGTCAGCATTTCCTTAACATTTTATTCATGACAGAATGTTTTTTGGGTTTTTTTTAGAATTTCTGAAACACATTTTGCTATTATAAACTTTGTAGATAGGTATTAAATGTAGGACATCAGCGTTCTGTCAGCATCTCCTTAACATTTTATTCATGACAGAATGTTTTTTGGTTTTTTTTAGAATTTCTGAAACACATTTTGCTATTATAAACTTTGTAGATAGGTATTAAACTGACGTGGTTGTGTGGTTATCATTTTCTCCCCAGGAAAAAAAATAAAACCCACAATTCTCAAATGGAAAGTAGAACAGCCTCTTCTCCTACTATCACATTTTCTTCCAGAGCATGTGGTGTGCCTCCACACCTGCGCTACACCCTCTGGAGGTAAGATGAGAATTCACAGTGTGATCTGTGTCTGGGCCCCTACAATTCTTCTAGGGCTATCAATAATCCTGCAGAGATACACTCAAATCAGAAATAAATTAATCAGGTGGACAGGAAACTTGACACACATCCAGGACAGCTGTCTTTACATTTATTTATGTGTTTATTGTTAAGCAATGGACTCTTCTTAAAGCACAAACTTACACAGAAACTAATATATAGAAGAAAGCTTCCCTGGATGAAACTGAGGGCTTCACAGAAATGTCTGGTTCAATCTCATCATTTTACAGAGACTGGAAAGGAAGCCAGATCCGGAGTTCTTGCCATGGTCTATGCCTACAGTCTGGACTCATTTCTTGCCACTCTTTCTCACACTTGCTCCTCCCAGGGCTGTCTGGCCATCTCTACCTCTTTACACCTGCCGAGCATGCTACAGAATCACACGCTGTTTCCTCTTCTCGGAGTGCTCTTGCTGCAGAGTCTTGATATGGCTCTTTCTTTTTGAGGTTTCGGTTCAATGATACCAATGCAGGAAATTTGTTCCCACCAGTCACTCTCTTTCTCTCTTTATTGGGAGAAACTCAAGTGCATAGAATTGGATCAATATTAATCTTTAGTTCATGAAACATTCTTTTCTTGAAGCCATGCACAGCCTCCTTTATTTTCACTAGTTATTTACTTTGTTATTTTAAATAATGCACTAATTACCTGCCAACCCAGAACATACACATAAAAGCTAGGATCTTGATCATAATTTACTCTTAGCCTGCCTGTAATCTTTTCAGACTTTACTTAATATTAGGTTGTTAAGATTGATCCATATGGTCATATGCTACTCTAGTTCATTCATTTTGGCTACTACTGAGCAGCCCATTGTGTATTTTATTTATCTATCAATTACTTGCTATGTAATTACTTGGTGTTATTTTCTTCATAGGACATACCAGTGTCTGAATTTATTAATTTGTTTATTTGCCTATTGTTTGCCAATCACATTTGAAATATACTTTTTAAAAAGGACAGGGATAATATATATCTCATTCAACACAATTTCTCAATTCATTATTCATGTAAAAATTCATTTATTTATTATGTACAAATAAATGAATTAATCATTCACTCCAGAAAAAACTGAACTCTTTACATTTTCCCTACTAGGTCAGGATATTTCTTATCTTTTGTCCTTCCTGCACACTCGACCACGGCACTGCAACTTATTACCTTTTGTGATTTTAGGCAACCTAGCATAGGTATGCTTCTTTTTACCTATATGTATTTACAAATTTAAAGTGGAGAAAATATCAATACGATGGAAGTGTTTTGTGAAAATTATAAATGAGATAAAATATATAAAATGCCTGTTTAGTAAGTAGTAACAAGTATTACTGCTACTCTGGCCATTATCAGACTGCTTAGGATGAATACAGCCGCCACACCCTGGGTAATTTTCTCATCCATCATGGCTCAGCTCAGTTTCCACCCCCTTCAGGAAAGCTCTCAGAAGGCAACTCCATTTCACCTCTACATAGCCATACACTAACACTAGCACACTACTCTGAATTTGTTAATTTACTTATCCCTCCTCCCACACAACCCACAACAGGTCTATAAACTCTTTCTTGGGGATTACCCTTTATTTGTTGAATAAATGACTAGTCCTCTTTCCTTCAATGCCATGTTCATCCAACATCCTTAGAATGGTCAATTCCAGCTGCCAGGTTTTGAAAGTCACCTAGGTTTGACTAGCTTGAAGGCACCAACATCTGCTTTC
>NW_007726521.1:124957-168672 GCF_000696425.1 Galeopterus variegatus
GCTGCCAGGTTTTGAAAGTCACCTAGGTTTGACTAGCTTGAAGGCACCAACATCTGCTTTCCGGTCTATATGTTAACAACCCACTTTAGACATAAGGGCTCTAACAAGGCACTAAATTTGAGGAGCCTGCTCTAGTTGTCCAGGTTGTCCTATGACCCTTTTCATGGTCCTCTTTAATTGGCTGATTTCTCTCTGGCTTTGACCTTTTAAATTTCCTACTATTGACAATATATTTTCAGTTAATTGTATAGTATCTTCTAAAAATTAACATGAATTAACACCAATACATGAAAAGCAATAAACATCATCCCTAAATGAACTAGTTTAGTACCAATATATGTATAATTTTCATATTTGTATTAATGCATCAAAGATGCTTTAACGCGTAAGTATAACACATAAAAATACAACTTAGGTATCAGAAATATTCATAACAGTGAAGTAAAACGAGATGTGATTTCACCAACATGAACCTTTCAGTACGTTTTAATTCATCTTGCAACATGACTTGACAAGGTTATGAAATAGCACATTTAACAAGGCCTGCATTTGAGCACTTTGATACAGCCACACGAGGCATGAAAATCCTACATTGATGGTCATCTATTCTATGAAATTTAACATACCAAGATGAAAATTAAGTGGAATACATTGAAACATAGGCAGAAAAAGAATTTTTTAAAAAGTTACAGAAGTTCATGCTAAACTTGATATGAAGGGATAGTGTGAAAGTCACCAAATATCACTTGTTAATGAAAAAGTACTAAACGTGGAGATGAATGAATAAAATCATAATTTAAAAACATCCAATTAGACCTATTAGAATACTTCAGTTTTTAATATCATAAAGAAACTCAATTCAGGGAGGTTTCGGTAATTGGCCACAATAATCAACCACATTATATATTGACAAAATAAAATAAAATTTAAAAAATAATAAGAAAGAAAGAAACTCAATTCAACTTCAATTATGTTTTTTAGGTTTTTCATTTAATTATTTAGAGTTATGTTGCTACTAGGTACAAGGATAATAATAAAGAATCTACCAGGGAGGCAGAGGCATCTTTCTTGTCCATTTCAAACAAGCCCAGTCTAATATTAACAGAAATTGTTTTTCCCATGAAGACTCACAGTTTGTGTGTGTTATTCACTCTGCTCTTTATCAATCAGGCAATGATAAGGATTTACACGGCCTAGTTAAAAATTTTAGTGTGATGTCACCCCATTTCATCGCCAATTATTTCCATATCATTGAACAGCCTTTGCTCTAATGAGTAGTCAAATATCCCAGTAACGATTTTTTTCTTATTGCCTCTACAAGTAGGATTATTATCTAAGAAAGAAGGCTAAGAGAAATCACAGGAATTGCATGTTTCCTAACATAAGCATTAAAATGGCTTAGTTACTTAAAATAAGAGTAATGTCTTCACTATAATTGAAAAATAAATCCATTTGTATTTCTTTTTACTGAGAAACTGGACCAGATATTGTGTAATCACAGGACAAATGTCGTGTCAAGCCAAGGTGACACATTCATTTTTGTTCTTCCTAAAAACACCTTTAGTTGTCGTACTTGAAAGTGACAAAAGGCAAGTAAATATCTGAATACAAAAATTCAAATAGCTACTGTATACCTATCTGTTATACCTATCAAATCACAGCAGTCAAATCAGTTTCCAGTAAATATTAACAATTGTGTCTCACTCTACTAATAATATTAACTATTATGTCTCATTTTACTGATAGCATCTCCATAGACTTGATATATGTCATAGATCTGAAGGGAGCCTTGGTTATTATAAGCGATGCATATGCCTGGGTATTCTGTCATTATTTTCATTACTGAGAATAATTTTTTATACCTTACAAATTAATAAGAAATGTTTGGAACATAACACTCTTCCCCAAAACACATTATTAAAACACAAAAAGATCATTTTTTCTTTTAAAAAATGTCACAAAATAAAGTATTATTCTATTTTCATAATAGCTTTTTGTCTCTGATAATCAGATACACATTATTAAAACACAAAAAGATCATTTTTTCTTTTAAAAAATGTCACAAAATAAAGTATCATTCTATTTTCATAATAGCTTTTTGTCTCTGATAATCAGATTCATCTTATAAAATATTTCATAGATATATAGCATTAAAGATAAAAACTCTCCTTATTAAGAACTGGAAATAAACTGTCTTCTTGAAAATAATGATAATTTAAAAAATACATAGCCAGCATCCTTGTGTATCAGAAGAGATTAGAGTCTAGTGATTGCAATTTCAAACTGGTGCTGGGCATACAAAGTAAATGTGTGAACTGTCTTACATAAGAAAAGGAGTGGTGAGGTCAGTGGAGAGTTAAAGAACACGCTGTGTCTAAATACATCAACAGTGAAATAGTTTTTTGCATTGAACTGGCTAAGCAATATATATTTGCAGGACACATATTGACTTCCAAATTACAAAAACCTGGATTCACAATGGAGTTTGGCAGCCGTGAAATCTGTAGAAATTTCAGATACTTTGTGCAGTGAGGGTAATATTTTCTTCACAAGTAAATGGAAAATAATATAAAAGATTCTATATAAAAATGGCCTAGCACAGTGCCTGACAAACATTAGATGCTCAGTATATCCTACAATCATTTCCCCTTCCCCCTCACCATTTCAAAATATCAATTAGGATGACATTGGGTACAGGTGCAGTAAAGAAGTCTCATATGGCTTTCCAAATAGGGAGCTTTATCATTGCATGTGTTAAGGACTCCCAAAATAAGCTAGTCCCATGCTTGTTCATTCAGTGACTTTAGAGACTTAAGAATGTCTTAATTCCAGGTTCTCTTCATTTTTCTGCTCTGCCATTCTTAATGTTCATTTGAACAGAAGCTCCTTTACCATTGGCCTCTGCTTATGGTAGAGGAAACCTTTTCCAGAAGCCCAGGAGCAGAATTAATTTCACAGCTCTTAGGCATAATTATAAAGTATTCCCATGTTCTAATCAAGACCTGGCAAGAAGAATGGACTACCACAATTTTACTCCAGTTTAGCTCTGAGCCATGGATAGGATTCTTCCTTGTGGGATCGACAGAAAAAAATAGGGGTTCTGTTAAGCAGGAAGCAAAGATAATGGGTTTGGATTGTCAACTAAATAAGTATACTCACATTGGGCTCTGTAAATATATTAATTTTCACTTCCAATAGTCTAATGATTAGCATAACTATTCAAACAGAAGATGCATTCTTGGCTAACATTGCTCATGTTTCCACTATAAATCATTCTAATATCAAAGTAAATGGATATCGGATTGGACTAGACTTAGTACTTTTTAAACTGTATTACTTTAAAGTACCCCTTTTTAAAATGAAACTCTCTAGAGCAATCCTAATTGATCTGAGAGATAAAAGTAGATCTGCTTGGTTGACCTGAAGCATGGCATGTGACTGTGTCCCAGCTCACTGTATGCCACACAAAGACACCTAATAAAAAACATTTACTATGAAAACTAGTATAGTAGATCTTTACAGTCCCTTCTAGCCCTTCAATTTTATGTCTATGAAATTGTCAATATGTGATCCTGCAGCAATTTGCTAGCACATCAGTTTGCTTCAAGATGTCTTTGAAGGGTTGCATATTTTTATGATAGGACAAAGGGATGCTATAACACAATGGAAATAAACTAGTTGAAAGGAAAAGGCGAAATCAAAAACAAAACAAAACAAAATCACTGTAAGTTTACCCTCAAGCAAAAAGAAGGCAGTATAGGAGAATTCTAGGTTCCTGGAAAGGCAGGTGGTAACTTTGCCACAAAAGAAATGAAGCTCCACTAGTCTCTTCTTATGGGAAAAGCCCCTAAGCAGAATTAATTTCATAACTCTTAGGTATAATTACAAAGTGTTCCCATGCCCTAATCAAGACCTGGCAAGAATGGACTCACAGATTCAACATCTCACAGACTCTAACAGCAGATCTCAAAGTAGGAACGCTGAAAATAGCTGCAGCTGCTAACACAGGCCAGGGGCAGGTCCCATATAAATAGCCTGAAACATAGAGTCTTTTAGGCCATTTCTGTGTGAATTTTGTTTATATCAACAAATGGGTTACTTTTAAAAAGAAAAAGAAAAGCAACTGACTTTAAGGAAAAAAGACTCTTTAATTAAACTTTATTAGAAGAAAAAGAAAAACTTACTACTTTTTTGAAAGTAAGATATGACAAAACCGAGCTGATCAACAAAAATTCCTTAAAAGACTAAAAACGTATCTAATTGGATGTCACAACTATGAAAGTGGTTAGTAAAATCCTGGCAAATAGTCAATCTCAGCAAATATTAATAGAATTTGTTGTGGAATCTGAATCCCAGAAAAAGTGAAACTTAGGGTCAACTGCTCAGTAGCTTACTAGTAGCAGTTGCTAACGTGAAGTAACAGATGGAGAAATTCTGAAAGATGCTGGCCTGTACTGAGAGCCTGAAGTTTTCCATGAGGGACTGAATAGCAAATTATACATATAAAGTTATATATCTGATATAAAAAGTCATATTCTTTTTTAACTTATTAATATATTTTAAAACTTTCCTAAGCTGATGTAGGCCAGAGCTTCATATTGTGATAATGTATAAACATGCCAGCCCCAACTCTTTGTTGAGATATCCTACAATCTCTTCACGTGGAAAGTGTCTCCTTAATCTTTTAGGGAAAGATCTTTGTTTAAGTCCATCAAACCTGCAAAGGCTAATGGAGTAGTGAATCATGGGAGGATCTTGGTGGATTTAATCATTACACCAGATTCTACATTATTAACCATCTCTGCCCACCCTCCAACAACTCCACCTCTGCAAAAGGTTATCAAAAGTAACAAACATATATCTTTTTTAAGACTGATGGAGCAAATCACACAGACGAATCTCTAGAAATTCTGGCTCCAATGTGACTCTCCAGTCTTCTGCCATGCCATGTGTCAGCCCCCAGGATGAGTCACTGATGAGAACTTTCTATCTAAAATCACTGTGACACTTTAAGTTTTATGAATTCAGAAAAAGGACTAAATTGGCATGCAGGGAAAATTTAAATATTGGTTTAGAATTTTAGTTGATTGGGAAAAGAGGGCATGTGAGATCCTTGGATAATTTTCTATTTTGGATGATCCTAAAATTTCATCTTATGATGCCTGATCAAAGTGAAGCCACATTTAGTGAATGGTGACATCACTAATTTGAGGCAGATTCTAAAACATTTTATCAAAATCATCATTTTCACTTATCTATTCACTTCAAATCCCCATATCTGTATGTATGACTTTGAGTTTGTATTTTTTGGTAGGTTCTGATAAAAATCATTTATTTGCCTATGGATATCTTGACTGAAGTGAAGTTAAAGAAAGATTCAGCAGTACAGAATGGATCACGATCATATTAAGTGAAAATACAAGCAAATATTCCTACAACTGGAATTGGGAAGAACACAAAAGACAAATAAGAGAAAATTTACAGTGTTTTATAGGAGGTTATTTTAAAAAATTCATGGAAAATGGAATTAAAGGATAATTTGACCCTTTCAATGAACTTTTTGAAGACCCCTTGTATGCTTAGCGCTGTTCAAAAGTGCAAAGAAATGTTAAGTACAAATAGAATAAAGCCAATAAATTATGTTGTATCTTTATGGCCATTTACTTAAAAATATGCATATACTATATATCTTGCATTTTTCACATAGATACATGTAGAAGTTTGAAGAATCAAGTGAATTAATAACATAAAAATACTTCGTAAATAATGGCTGTGTTGGAGGTCCCCAAGACTACCTCATGCTTGTAAATTCACTGGAAGGGCTCAGGGGACTTAGCATACAGTTGTAATCATGGTTCAAAAGCATAGAGCAACAAAAGGATATACCTCCAGATTATAAGATAAAAAAGACACAGGCAGTCTGTAAGAATCAATGTGCAGGGTTATTTATGCTCTCTCCCTCCCATGAGCGGTTACACAGAGAGCATTCTTCCCCTAGCAGTAACCATGCAACAACAAACATGTGTATGTGTCTGCAGGGGAAGCTGATTAGAGACTTGGCACCCAAAGTTTTTATTACAGGCTGGTCATGTATGTAGGGTATTCTCTTCCTAATATTTACCAAAATTCCAGACTCTCAGAAGGAAAGCAGGCGTTCCACAGCAAACACATTTTTTGCACAACCTAGACACAATAAACCATGTTTATCAGTTGGGGAGTGGTGGGACCATTACAGATATCAAAGTTCCCAGATGACAGTCAAGAGCTAACCTTGCAAACTGGTTTTTCTATGCATAGTAGTTTCAGGTCTGCTGCATTAACTCATTTCTTCAAAATGGCAACTGCAAAATAGCTTGTTATATTACATAATATTATAGTAATGATAAAAACTACTAAAGACTATGTACAATGATGTTCTTAAGTTATTGGAAAGCTTTAGTCTTAGCAAGAATATAATGTATAACATACAAAAGCACAAAGAGAAACAAACAGTGAAATGTAATTATAGTAAGAGAAAGATATAACAAAATACTTTTCCCTCTCTAAAAAAGGAAGCCAGTTTTAGGCATTACAAGAAAAATCCCACTAAACAACTTTGCCTTTAAGACTTCTGTGATTCTGAATGCATTTGATTATGAAATGTAGGAAGATGATACATTTGGGTGGTTAAACCTAAAATGTGGAAAGATTATATATAAAATATATTTGAAAATGCTGTAATTCCATATCATATCTTATTAAACATGCTAAATTCTAAACATATTAATCCTAATCCAAATACATTTGGCATTGAACCTGTTCAATTCAAAGCTAAGAAAGATGGAGAAAACTTGACTAGTTTCCACCAAAGTACCCCCCAAAAAATCCACACGTAAGATCTAAAGAGAATGGTGAAAAGTATTTGGGTTATTGAACTGGTAGTCAAGTGAATGACTTAAAAGCTCCCTTTAAGTATATAAGGGCTCTTATATAGGCTGTCAGCATCTAGGAAAGCATCAGAGGCTTAATTGAAAGCACAGAAGATTTAGGTTAGATAAAAGGAAGAATTTATGGATAGTGAGAGTTGTTTGACACAGATATGCATTATATATTCTTCTCTAGAACATTGACAATGAAAGGCTTATGTAGCAAAGTGTTTAAAATCAGATTCTCAATCCAAACTGCCGAGGTTTGAATCTACCTCCTACTAACTGTGCAACCTTGCACAAGTTTCTTCTCTGTACCTTAGTAGTTTCCTCATCTGTAAAAGTGAGATAGTAATAGAGTTTTTGTGAATGGCAAATACACGTAACAGCCCTAGAACAGGTCCTGTCCTCTCTCTAGGCACTATAGCTAATATTGTCATCTTCTGTGGGTAATATCTTATGTGCCCAGGGTTACATGGGGTGGCGAATGAAGATGTATGGTAGAGCAATGAGGTCATAGAGATGACTCAGAAATGGATAATATTCTTGCAGAAACACAAACGAGTGGGGAGGGCAGACATAAACATATCCACGAATCATGTGGTAGGGAGCTCTGGGGGCCAATGCTGAGTGTTGGCTGAATGTCACAGTGGACTGACTTGTGGTCTGGCTTGGGTGCCATCGTTCAGATAGTGAATTACACAGTGCTGCTTCTTGTGCAACAGCTGTGGAATCACAGAATGAAAAAGTGAGAATATCAGAGTGCAGACAGTCAGCAGTGGTGCCTGCTTCAGCCACCCTGATACGTTTGCCTTCAGCATACGGCAGCATGCTATAGCTTACATCAGCCTGCTTGAATGAGTTTATGGAAGTTTGGCTATGTGAGTAATTTCTCCAAGGGGGAGTTTTTTTGGGGGGAAGGTAGTATTTGATCTTATCTTAAATTTATCCAAGCTCTTGACTTCCAGTAATCACTATAGGCTACCACCTCTACATAGATTCTGCTTTGGCCTCTCCCTCTCATGTTTAACTTAAAAGGTAACTTTAAAACAAGGTTTATGGCTGAGTAGTATTCCATTGTGTATATATACCACATTTTCTTTATCCAGTCATCTGGTGATGGAGCAACATGGATGAGTCTGGAAAAAATTACGTTAAATGAAATAAGCCAGACAAAGAAACAGAAATACCACATGTTCTCACTCATAACTGGCTGCTAAGAAGAAAGGAAGGGAGGAAAGAAGGGGTAGGGGAGGAAGGAGGAAAGGAGGGAAGAAGGAAGAAATGAAGGAAAGAAAGAAAGAAAAGACCACAATGATACATTGAACTTTCAGGAGAGAACAAACCTAAGGATACTAGAGATGGGGGGGAGGGAGGAAAGGGGTTTGAGAAGTGATAGGTTGGGCAAAGGGTATAAAGAAATATCACAATTTGTAAAAAGGAATATGCTAATAATAAATAAAAAATCAAAAAAATAAAGTGTTAAATATTACATATAATATAGCTTTGCCCTTTTTCACTTATTACTTAATTTGTAACTAATTACTAGAAATAGATATATTCTAGAAAATAGCTGTTACAAAAACTAAGATATTAAAAGGGGAATATTGTTAATAATTCTTTTCCCACTGTCCTCATTTTGACCCTTGAAAACAAATAAAATTTATATACTTTATTGGTATTTCAGGCATCTTCTTGTTACATAGGTATAACTAATGATGTCAGTATACAATTAACATGGCATCATATGTAAACTAAATTCAATAGTATTATTAAGATCTTCTTAATGATAAACTTTTTATTGCTTGAATATTCAACTGAAATAAACAAATAATCCTAGAAATAGACCAGTGAGTCTGTGATTAGGACTACACCTGAACTGGAGGTCACAATATCTGTTTTAAGGTATAGTATAAACTGGATCACTTTCAAACACATTGGCTAAAAGTGAAGCTAGTGAACTCTGATTTTTCACCCAAGAAAAAGCTATTTTCTAAGCATCCTACTGTGAAAATTGCTCACATCAAGGAAAAAGCAAAAATGATTTACCAACTGAATAAGCCAAGGCAATTTTACTGTATGTGCATTCTTAATGCTTAATATAATAATGGATCACCTCTTTGCTTGAAGTTAAACATGTCTTTTTCTATAATTCCCATAACTAAAGTGGCAAATATGGAAAGAAAAAAAAAAGAAAGAAAACCTAATCATCATCCTCACTCTCATATATCTTTTCTGTGCCCTGAGCTGTAGTTTGCTTAAAGAGTAGCTTTTCATGGAGAATAGATATGCAAGGTATAACAAGAAATAAAAGTTGACCTTTAGGGGACACATAGCACTCATGAATATAGAGAAAACTTTATTTCAAGTATTCTGGCTGATTCCTCAGACAATTCTTAACTAGGTTTTTCCTTATGCTTATAACTATTTTCCATAGTACAGTGGATCCATACCACCAAATGATAGTCATGGGTTAACATTCAACATCATCATCATCATAACAATAATAATAATAATAATAATAATAACTACATATCTTTGGGGTTTTTTTCCTGCAGTAAAATCACTGATACAAAGTTTCTACAATGTAAATATACATTGGTACTAAAAGACAAAATGCTTAAATCATTGATGTCAATTAAAGACATGTCTTGATTTCTTTCTAAAGTTTCATTGAACATGATTGTTTTACATTCATATTCTATGCAGGACTGCAGAACAATGATCTCCAAGAAGGGTATGTGCACTCTTGAGTACGTACAAAAGGATCCACCGGGTTAAAGAAATAAAATGTTGAAATAAAATTCTATTCATTGTTTAGTTTAAAAATACGAAGAAATAACACTAAGCTTTGCTGATAGGTAAGTGTGAACTGGTGCTGGTGCCCTTACTTAGTGGGTATTCCACAGTCCTGTTTCATGCACAGTACGGAGGCTTCCATACTGCAAGGGAAAAGTCAATACTGCAGAGTGGAGAAGACAGTGGCACTCTCACCTGACATGTTTGCTTTCAGCATACTGCACCTTGCTGCAGTTTACATGGATGGGCCCGCTGAAGTGACTTTACAGACTATATTATCTAGTTTTAATTAAATTAACCCTCACAAAAAGTGTGATAGCCTTAAAAAAGTTCTTCAAAACTATGCAGGAAAACACTAATAAGACAAGCAAGAGAATCGCTGAGCTTTTTCTTCCAATAGTACAAGTTCTTCATCCTCATTATTCAGTAGAATTCGTGATGATCTAATCAAATCTTAAGTTGACAAAAAAATTCAAAAATATCAAGCCAACTATGCAATGTGGATTTATGTCCACTATCATTAATGATAAAGCTTGTCTCAGCAATATGCTGTGCTCAAAATATTAGTTAATAATTGAAGTGTACCTATGTAATTTATGAATAAATACAGTACTTTTTCTCCAACAATGGGGAGTGCATTTTAAAGTTTAGAGATCACTGTTCTAGTGGGAAACTGGAAGAATGCTTTAGACTAAGTTAAATATTTTAATAATGGTAAATAATAAAATTTATTTTTCCTATATTTTCTAAACTAATGGCATGTACCAATATTTTTTCATATTGGTCAATTCCATTATAATGAAGAATGTGATTCAAATGCTGTGGGCCAAATTTTATACTAATGTGAGCATTGAGAATTTGAAATAATAAAACATTACTTTTTGTGGAAAATTTTAGATAATTCCCTCCTCAAAAAATAAAATCAAGACTCACAATGTCAAAGCTGGTAAACTAAAGTTGCTACTATGTTTAAACAAATGTATATTTATTAGTTACTAGTGTGCTACACTTTTGTTTATGGCCAGGGAGACTTTGAGTGATTTTGGTGACTACTGTGCTATATTAGCACTAACAGCTATTATAATCAAAATTAACTTTTTACAACTTATAACAACATCAACCAAAATTCATCAAGTGATGATTCTAATCATGGTACAAATAAAATGCTCAGGACAATCAATAAAATTGACTAATTATGGTTAAATGCTTTGAAGAAAGCAAAATGAGTGCCATGACACACTGTTTTGTTAGTTTAGAAGGCTACATCCTCAGAAATATTAAAGAAAATGCTAAGAAAATAAAATGGGGCATTAAGGCAAGGTACACTACAATGGTTATATATTTCGGTATTTTGAAAATGTGTTCTTATTTTCATTTATTCTCAAATATGTTTTCACATATTATTTTATCATTCATTTATTTTCACTTATTTTGTTAATCAGTTAGGGAATTGTGAGAATATGTCATTATATGAGGTCTTCAAAAATGTTTTTCTTGAATGAAATTTGGCTTTCTTATAACCCTCAAATTCAATGATCCATTCACATGTGATTTTTAAAGCAGAATTACCAATTGTATTTGATTTGTTTGGAATTCAAACATGTTATCACCTGCTAGGTATTCATCAGTTGAACAGTGGGATATTGTAACCTAGTGAATCTGGACAAATATTAAAAAGTTGGCCATGGCTAATTCAGCAGTTAAAATTATACCTGGCCATTTTTTCCTGACAATTTATGTTTCAATGATTGTTTCAAGTGTATAAAAGATGGACAAAGGAGCTGAGTAGATATTTTTCAAAGGAAGACATACAAATGGCCAGCAGGTACATGAAAAAATGCTCAACATCACTAATCATAAGGGAAATGCAAATCAAAACCACTTGGAGATATCACCTAGCCCCAGTTAGACTGGCTATTATCAAAAAGACTGAGAATAACAAATGCTAGGAAGGGTGTGGAGAAAGGGGAACTCTTCTGCACTGTTGGTGGGACTGTAAATTAGCAAAGCCATTACGGAAAACAGTATGGAGGTTTCTCAAACAACTACAGATAGATCAACCATATAATCCAGTATTCCCACTTCTGCGTATTATATCCAAAGGAATGGAAAATATCATGTTGAAGGAATATATGCACTCCCATGTTAATTGCAGCTCTGTTTACAATAGCCAAGATATGGAACCAACCTAAATGTCCATCAACAGATGACTAGATAAGGAAAATGTGGTATATATGCACAATGAAATACTACTCGGGCACAAAAAAGAATGAAATTCTGCCATTTGCAGCAACATGGATGAGACTGAAGAAAATTATGTTAAGTGAAATAAGCCAGGCACAAAAAGAGAAATACCATATGGCCTCACTCATAAGTGGGAGCTCAGAGAAAAAGAAGGAAAGAAAGAAAGACCCCATTGGTGCATTGGATTTGCAGAGAGAGAGAACTGACCTAGGATTGCTGGGGATGGGAGGTACAGGAGGCTTGGAGAGAGTCTGGGTGAGGGACATGGGGAATAACTGTAATTTGAACTTGAGGTGGTGGGCATGCTGGTAGTATTGATCCAATCATCACATCTTGGGCACAGGTGCTGACAGTCAGCTCAGTGCCCAACCAATATGTATAATCAATTTTAAAAGAAAGATTTTTAAAAATGCCACAAATACATCCTAGAATTACCATCCTCAAAGAAGCGTCTATTATTTGCAATCCTGCCCCAAGTTCTGTAATATCCCTCTGTTTATTGAGCCAAAATTGATGGAAGAAAATAGCTATTTGTCAATTCCTGAATTAAGCTCCTATCTACAGATTGCTCTTAAGGTTAACCATGTGTATTGAATTTTTTAAAACATTGTAATACATCCTAGAATTACCATCCTCAAAGAAGCGTCTATTATTTGCAATCCTGCCCCAAGTTCCGTAATATCCCTCTGTTTATTGAGCCAAAATTGATGGAAGAAATTAGCTATTTGTCAATTCCTGAATTAAGCTCCTATCTACAGATTGCTCTTAAGGTTAACCATGTGTTTTGAATTTTTTAAAACATTGTTGCTTGCTGGACAAAGAAGAGCAGTTTTGAATTTTTGACATATTGTACATAGCACAACAGGGAACAAGGTTGTCAATACTTTCTCATGGTGATTTCTAGTAGGAAGTAGTGGGGTTTATATTAGCAAACATTTTTCTTTATTAATATGATGAACTTGCGATTTTGGATAAATAAGTTTTCTAATACTTCTGACATAAATCTGTAAACACATAAGGTAAGAATTAATTGGAAACCTGAGATAAATGTATTCACCAAAATCTTTTCTGGAAAAAATCTATTCAAGAAATGAATTATTTCTGTACGTGATTAAAGTCAGTCTCAATTAAAAGGACTTTACACAATTCAAAAGGCCTATATTACAAAGATAATGGGTACAACAGAGGAGAATGTCCCCTCTGTCTTTTTCAATGACACATTTTGATATTTAATTTCAAAGCAACTACAATTAAACCTTACCTAAACTTTTTATTTTGTTATGTTATTCAGGGATAGTCTCTTAAATGAGGATTATCTCCCCCTCCCTACAGTGGGATTATTTATATTCAATATTTAATTTTCCACTTTGAATAATCTAAATTTAGGGTATGCTTAAGCCAAATATAATAAATTTGTATTCTTTCAAAACTCGGGGTCATAGCTGTCTTTTTTCACTCTTACATCCCTAATCACCAGAAAAGGGCTTGGCTGGTGGTTGGCACCCAATAACAATATTTGTGGACTGAAAAAACTCATGATTCTCATAAACAAATCTGACAGTCACATATCTTGGATAATTCACACTTTTTCTGGTCCACCTATCTGTAAAATGGTGAAAAGCCTTCAGTGGAACGTTTTATGGTTAAAATAGGACATACATGTGAAAGCACTACGCAAAATTTAAAGAGCATGGAGTAGATAGCATTATTTTTATCTCTGATGTTATTTTGAATATATGCATTTAATTACTTGCTTCTGTATTTATATTTCTTTTTTGATATTCTGATTTTCACTATATTTTCCTAGAATTTTTAGATGTGTCCCTAAATTAAAATAAAGAGAAGTCGTACTTCCTATCAGGCGGAGAAAAATGATGTTCAAAAAGTCTGTTTAAATAGATTCGTCCTAAAGCTTTGTTTCCTTAGCTGTACTGACAAACCGACAGTCGTGTGTGCACATACACGCATACACATACACAGCACTAAAGCATGATAGTTTTGCATAATCGTTCCAGAGGTCATTGTATACCACCAACTGAGAACGATTGGTATTAAAAATAAAAACTTATTGCCTTATAGAACTTTGAAGAAAAAAATTTAAAAGATGGCTATGCTTCTAAACAAGTCACTCGATGGCACTAAAGGAGATTTTAAAAATGTCTTTCTACACATCTCTAAGCTAGTTTTATGTTTATGTTATTTAGTTTAGATTTGTTCCACATTCACTTTTAATGATGTGTGAAGTCTTAAATAGCATAAAAATTACTTTAATGTGCTTTAACTTTTTTACCTACTAAGAAAAGACTATTAACAACACCACATTCTATCTGCATAGTAGTTACATAGGACTACATATTTTTTTCTCATTTATCTTCATAATCATTTCAATATATTGCTCATTTAAAAATAATAATAAATGAATAAATTAATTCTCAAAATGATTAAGTGATTTGCTAAATATTCCAAATGTAATAAGTATCAGAGCTGTATCTCTTGTTTGAGGGATTTATTTCTCTTCATTGAATTTATGATTCTTAACCCAGGAGTCTGAGAATCCCTGAAATTTTGTGCTTAACTCTGTATATGAACTGTTGAGGGAGAGGCTTCACAGCTCCCTACAAAATATCAATAGATTTGATAACTCAAAATTCTTAAGCATAGATTACTCTTTCATAAAAATAATATAATAGGTTTGCATATTTTCAATTGTTGTTTATTTAGTTTGGTTACATTCACAATAATGGATAGTATGTGACTACAATATTTCTTCAATATTCCAAATAGACCAAGAATTTTAAATACAATATATTGAAATCTGAAGACTCAATTGAGCACCATTTAACCATGGATATTCAATGCCCGAGATTCCTCATGGGATGGCTATCCTCACTGGGCCTTTTATAGGCTGCTTCATTCTTAGGGCTCTTCCACTTTCAGCAGGGTGAGGAAAGCTGAATGGCACTGCATTGACAGAAATGGGCAGTACTCTATGAAAGTGATGATAGTGTTCTTCAGCAATTCTTGTGGTGACATTTGGGAGGCACTCTGCTCTGAACAGAAGGAAGCACAGTCAGTATCCTCCTCATTGAGAGTGGGTACTGGTTTTCTTTCCAGCCCATTATCTCCTTATGAGTAGCATGTGGAAGTTCTTTACAAAGCTCCTGCTGCATGCCAGCTCCTGAGTAGGCTGGAGCAGTTGTCCTCAAAAATACCAATGTCCCAGACAAATTAAATCGGAATCCACCTGCCACTCCCACTCCAGCCACCCCGAAAAACCCTACATCAGAATTTATAAAACTCTTTCCCAGATTATTCTAATGGGTGGCAAAGGTTAAGAACCACGGGTATAGAATTTTACTGTTCAGTAAAGCCATCCTAGGTAGGTAAAATCTCGTGGGAAGTCATTAACACATATAGACGACACACATATAGACGACTGGCTAAGAATCATTCCCAAATAGGAATTTAAAAATGTCTTTATTTCCCCATTGCTGTTTCTGGTACCAGCAACCAGCTAACACAGTTAACAGTAGCTTCAGGCCTCTCAGGGGACCAATAAAGCTCTCACTAGCTCACCAGATTGTCTGGATCACAGGTTGCAGGGCCTGTGTGGACCATGATTAGGGATTTAAGAAATATATATTATTTTTAGCTCTATGTGAATGAGAACCTCAATTTGACTTTAGTACAATCAACTTTTTTAAAGGTTTTAGGAACAATTTTCTGAACAAAATGGCTCCCTGTATTTTATGTTGAAAAAGTTGGATATTGTACAAAACATACCAATCTATTACAAACATGTTCTATCTTATCTGTTTTTTGTCGGAGTGACAAACCTCTCCTCCTACAAGGTAAAATAGCTATGCTAATTTGTTAGCCCTTCTGTTGTCTGGTTATCAAAAGACATGAATGACACTTAGGATTTGAGAGCATGCAAATTATTTCTTTAATCTTTATATATTCCCTGAATTGTCAATTAGCTTTAAGAAATGCAAGGAGAAGAAAAGCATTATTCCCAACAAATCAGCATAGCTGATAAACGCTTGTTCAATATTGTTTAGTGTTTTTTCTTTTTTTTTTTTTTCATTTACAGTGAATATCATTCATGTTGTCCACTATAGAAAAAAATTATCCTTAGGGCATTTCCCTCTAGCTATTCTAGTTTTAGCCATATCACTCACTGAGACAGATGAGATTAATGCAGCTTTTCAACCATCTTTAAGCAAGAATATTCAGATGCTTTAGCAGCTGCCCAGCTTCTTAAGAACTCACTAATCCTTTAATCTCCAGACACTTTTTTTTTCATAAAAGATTCACAAGCAAAACAAATGCAATATGGATCAAAAAATTTAATCAGAATGCTTTAAATGCAATTACATTCATCAGGGTGTTCTGTTAGGCTGGGTATTAAATCTGGGCTTTATTCAATATCCTCCTCTTATTATAAAGCAATATTTTTCCACTCTGTAAACCATCTGATCCCTAGGCTAATGTCCTCTCCGCCTAAATATTAAAAAGAGAGAGCACAATGAAAAATGAGCCAGAGAAACATTCCACTTACTTCAGTGGAAAAAGTTCAAATCAGACTCTTCCTGAAATCTTGTCTTATAAATGACCGCCTAATTTGACCACCTGGAATTCTAAAGTTACATTTTCAAACAGTAGCTACAGGATCATTATCCTACTTTAAATGCCAAATGTATATCCTCTTATACACCTCCTCCATCCAGTAAAAAATGTGGACAATTTAAACTTGAAAATAATAGTCTATTGTTCCTAATTGAGTATTTGCGAAGTTTAAAGGCGATGCTGTTTTCTTCATGCAAGCAGAGTAGACTCACAAGTTAAAAAAAAAAATCCATCTTGGTTATATTTCTTCAATTCTCTCTTTCACATCTAATAGCATTCAGCTGTAACAGGAGCTTTGAAATAAAGAGCTGTCCAGCACAGCATGATTTGAAACAGTTGGGTGCTTCTTTTAAGTCTATACCCTAGCTATAACACAGTGGTTGGAGTTTTGTAAGACATATGGAAGTTAAGTGAAGCAGTGGAGGGAGTTCAGGGATTTCCCCTGACAAAAGCCATCCTTAGAGTAAGGGAAACTTACTCAAAGATGCAGATGCACTAAGACCTTAAGCTTTGCTTAATATTTAATAGATTGAGTATAAAATTTGTAAATGGCCCAATTATGCATTAAGCCAATTTGCCCTATTTTTCCTCCCAAAATGAGCTTCTGCAAAGAAAAAGAAAATAAATTAAAATTTTTAATTCCAATTTTTCCACATTAGGTTTAAACAGAAACAATTGACTGACGCATTATCATTGTCCTATGATCAATCATCAAGTGATTATTGCAATAACATTAAGATCTATTATAATTAATTCAGTTGCCATTTGTTATGCTGCCAACTGAGCCCAAATGAAGTTGTCGTAAGGACCAGCCAGGAGATTCAAGATTTCAAGTGGTTCAATGCACAACTGACTGTACAATCTCTAAAGGGTAGAAGATGGCCACAGGCAAAGATCCTGTACTAATATATTGTTCCTATCACTGGTAGTGAGAGCTCTCAATTGTTGACGCTTTCCTTTGTGCCAGGTTCAATGGAAATAACTTCTTAAATCTCCATAACACATTGTGATATTGCTTAATGTATATTATAAAATTCTCTCACCTAGACTTCTTTTGGCTCACTTTGATATATGTGGTTATAATAATTACTCATGTTATAGATGAGAAAACTAATAACTAAAAAAGTTATATACTTTGATCAAGATCACATGGCTTCAAACCCAGACTGTCAGATTTATGCCCCCATGCTCTTATTCTCCAGACTAATCCTGCCTTTCAAATTCAGCCTGCACCCTGGATTTAATTCCCTATCTAGACCTGTTTTGTTACAAGGTATTTCAAAGTAGAAAGCTTGAAATAGTATCTCCCTGATAGGAGAATCAACAAGTAGAACATCTAGAAATCCTGTCCCTGGCTAAAGAGGATCTGTTTCTGGGTATAGAGGGTGTACCCCTTTGTGTCATGTGTGGGACAGTCCGTGGCCAGACATCTTGTAGCCTGGATGACACAGGAAGAAATACAACAGAAAGGTTTGCTAGTAGTATGGTGTGACAAGACTTCTCACTTATATGGAGATCGAGATTGAACCCTGAATCGTGATATGGCATCTAATCTAGCCCAATGGAGTAAGATGCCATAAATCCAGTGCTTTCTGAACTTGTGGGTTTCTTGAGTCTCTGCAGCCTGCACTGACCACTTGACTTAGGGACTGTCTCTTTAGGAACTTGGAAGCAATTAGGGAGCAACAGCTATTACTTTGTAACTAGTGTATCTATCACTGCTCTGCTTATAGACTGGTTCAGAGGTAAACTGAAGGGAGAGAAATCTTGACTTGATCAGAAGTGTCAGCCATGCAATACTAAAAACAGTTACTGGGCTTTGTGGTCAATCCTTGCACACAAAAGTATGTAGGGATTAGGCACCTGGAAATCACCCAATAGAGCAAGTATATTCTCAGATCTTTTTCGAGCAATTCCAAATATGAGGGGTAGTGAAGATTAACACATGAATGGTAAGTAGATCTATAACAAAATAATACAGCAGTTTATCAGCTGGCATGCTACTAGCAGATGCTCAGTTGAGCTTGACATTTGTCACATTTTAGTCTTTATAGTACACACAAAGAAATGATTAGTATGTCATTGAGCAAACTACATACAAAATTATTTTTCTCAGCAGGTAATTGGTCAAATTCTTTTGCATAACCTAATGATTCTCACATTAATTTATTTCTAAAGCCATGCTAATTCTTAGACTATGGAAAACTGATTGGTGTGTACATAACCAGTAAGTACAAGTTTTGGGTTTTTTTCTGCAGAAATATAGAGACATCTTTTCTCTATAAATATCAACACAAAAATTTATAAATCGTATGCACATATTATTTTTCACCCGCTGCAGGACAATTTTGATATTGAAAGTACACATTAAAAACTAACACTGGGGGGCCGGCCCAGTGGCGCAATGCTACAGTGCACCGCTTGGGAGTGTGGCGGCGCTCCCTCCAAGGGTTCGGATCCCACATACAGACCGGTTCCCGCTCACTGGCTGAGCGAGGTGCGGGCGCAACACCGAGGGTTGCGATCCCATTGCCGGTTCTGGTCCGGTACGGGCGCGACACTGAGGGTTGCGATCTGTTGCCAGACACGAAAAAAGACAAAAAGGAAAAAAAAAAAAAACTAACACTGGGAAACAGATGGGAGTACTCTAAGGAAACTGGGGCATATGGTTACCATGTTTATAAAGTACTACAGAAGAATTTTTGGTATCATTACGTATGATTCAAAGATTTAGATATAGTTCCTACTTCTTCATTACAATAGACTAAAGCAATTTCAATGAAATGATGGAAGTATTGAATTATTATAGAAATAATACAAAACAATCATTTTTCAATCCAATGTTTAATTATAAAAATTGACATCTTTCTTGAACAGGATTCCTTTAAAATAGGTATCTGTTACTAGCTCTTAAATACCCCTTTATAGACTTATTTAAAGTTACTTCTAATTATTGCTTTAGGAGTGTGGAGACACCTAATCATCATTTTTATGTTCTGTTTTTAAAACCCAAGATTTTATTTTGCTTTTTATTGTCAATATGCAAAGTTATTGAGGCCTTACTTATAAAGATAAAAGCATACATAGCCACCAAATGGAATTTTTTAAAGGTCATCCTTCTACATTGGCATTCTAAAGATATAACCAAATATATAATATCATATGGCATGGCAAGGTACAAACAGAAAGAAGGTGGCAAACAACACATTTTATGCACAAATAGCATGTATTGGTTTTTATAACAACTGCAGGGGAAAGCCATGAAATAGTCTAATAAGGGTTTCTCTCACTAAAGATTTCAACTTATTCATTAACCTCTTGCTAGGTTGTTCCATAATATACCCAGAGTTGGCCAAATTGTCTCTAAGGCTCTGCTTGTAACTGCAACATTCTTACTATTAACATTTCTATCTTCCATCCAAACTTTTAAACTTCCATCACAGTTCATATAGAATCATATATTTGTTCACTAATACCTGCCAGTTTTTTTTGTTTGTTTGTTTGTTTTTTGTCTTTTGTCTTTTTCCGTGTCTGTCAATGGATCGCAACCCTCAGTGTTGCCCCCGCACCGGACCGGGGACCAGCAACGGGACCGCAACCCTCGGCGTTGCTCCCGCACCTCGCTCAGCTAGTGAGCGGGAACCGGTCTGTATGTGGGATCCGAACCCTCGGGCGGGAGCGCCGCCACGCTTCCCAAGCGGCGCACTATCCAGTGCGCCACCGGGCCGGCCCCAATACCTGCCAGTTTTTAATTACCTTTCCTTCCCCTTTAAGCTACAGTGGTGAGCATTATCTTGTTATATTAGCAGCAACAATCTCAGAATTCCTAGAATGTTTTGTCTAACAGTGTGCTGAAATTTTGAGGTTGGGTTCTGAGTTCTTCTCCTGTTAAGTTATTGTTCACTTATCCTTTATCTAAGCAGCAATCAAATGATTTACTTATCTGACACGTATTTATTTATTCAACACAGGTGAGAAATTGCATCCAGGATTACAGAGAACACTCAGAATAAGGCTTATTCTTGCTGTCAAAAAACATACAATCAAGCAGAGGACAAAGGTAATTAGAGCTAACCTCAGACACTGGATAGTATGTGAAACAACAGGGAAAGCTTTCTACGGGCTTTCAGAAGAAAAAAGATTTCTGGTTGGTCTAATCAGAGAAGACTTACAATGAGTTGACTATTGGCAGAGATAGTAAAAAGGGTCATTTCAGATGGTGGAACTATCACAAATGAAGAGTGAAAGAGCAAGGTGTTTGGAGAGTGGCACAACTTTATACGGCTGGAAAATATTTTATGTGTAGGGTAAGAGTGGCAGATGAGGCTGTTGGGGCACGACTGCAGCTCATTAATCAAGAATTCAACATCATCTACAGACAGGTAGCACAGCACTATCTAAAATTATTTTTCTTTTTCTTAGAACTGCAGGATACCTACAACTAAACAATAATAGCATTTATCTTAAGATATTGAAGGGTGTTGATTCTGTGTACACAATTACATATATTAGGTTACTTGCAGGACACGTGGACCTTGAAAGCTGACTCAAAGGTTGTTTTGACCCTGCTCTGCCTGACATTCAATACAATTAAAGACCTACAGCTGATCTTAAATTGTTTCAGAGACTCATATTCAGAATAAATTACAACTTTTAAAAGTACTCAGACTGAATATAACTACTAACAGATAAAATGGCATTCGGCATACAACAAATTTTGTTTCAAATAATAATTGACAGATGTAAAAAATTTTACCTGAGAAAATGGGACTTAGTAAAAAATAAAAGCTGTAAAAGTAAATTCACAAATGAAAGAACCCATCAGGTAATATGAACTAATAATTCAAACCATTGTTTTTTTAAGATATGAAAGGAAAATAATTTATCTACTGAAAACAGGTAGAAAAAAGTCAAAATGGAAAAATCAAATGTCAACAATATGTCAAGAAATTAAATTGCCCTAATCCAGTTCAATCCAGAAAATAATTTTAAAATTTTTCCTAGGTCAAAATAGCAGAAGAAAAGCATCTACTGGGTCAAAATGATACAGTCCAGTGATCTTGACTCTATTATAGTTTTCTTCTTTGCTAAACTAGAATCTCTTGATTCTTGTTCATGTTTATATTACAGAGATTTAGCACAAGTTCTAAAATATAGTGAATAAGAAATACATGTGAGTTGAATAACATGGTAGTTGTAAAACTGAATCTTTTGCATCATCGTAAAATTATCATATTTATCATGATTACATGATATGTCTTGCAATAAAAGGGTCATAAAATGTCCCTTACCTTCAAGATATTTCTAATCTTATTATAATGAGAGGATAGTGAAAAAGCAAACAAGAGATATATGCATTGAATATTTAGAATACAGTGATTTCAAGACCAACTTCTTGAGAACAGTTTCTCAAGAATTGCTTTTTATCAAAAGCAGAAGAGATATGAGCAGAAGCTAAGTATTCTATCTTTCACTTTCATTAAACACTCTGAATAATATCTACATTGGTAAGTGCTTTTCTTAAGTCCAGTAAGATCTGTGTTGCTATTTCCTGTTATAAGGACATTTTGTGAAAGGCCAACAAACAATTAAAAATATTAATAAGCCTCAACAGGCATTGTACTATTGTTGTCAGTATCAGTAACTTTCATTCAGTTTCCATTCTTTCCATTCTAGTCTAGGCTCTCATCTTTCCATGTCAATCTCTTTTAGGTCTTGAGTACTTCTGGTATCTTCAAATTCTAATTCAACTATTATTAGCAGATTAATAATCAAAAAACACTTTGTCCCACACATTGCCCATGCTAAAGCCATGGAAAAAACTCACTGACTTCAGTAAAAGGATAGAAAATGAGGAATAAATTTAAGCCTTTATTTTGATGACTCAGAGCCAGTATTATTGTACATTTTAATACAGAAGATAGTTGATATTATGCTGAATCTATACTGGCACTGGACTTAACCTAAAAAACACTACCCTACATAAAATCCTTGGCATTAAGGGGGGGTGAGTTCAGTAACTAGTATCTTACTCTACAGCATTACGTAGTGCAATGGCCAACATTATTTTGCCACTGCCATCACTAAGTGTTCTATCTACTCTCCAGTGGGCAAAAACACAATTTTTTCCCTGACGGCCCACATTTATTTAATTTGTACAAATAAATTTTTTAAAAATGTTCCACTCTTTCTCCTTTGGGTTCTTACTGTTTGCTGCAAGAGATTAGGCTTTTCTCACCTCGATACAATCTGAAGCAAAAGTGAGTTGCACAATCCCTTCTCTGGTGGCTAGAATTTAGAGATCTGCTGCATAGACCATAAATAAATAAAAAATAAGGAGACCGTCCCCATTGATATACTATTTTAACTTCCAAAAATTTTAATGTGACTATTGTTAGCCTAAAAGTCTTATCACCACGACTTACTACTAGGTCTAGAACTGTCGGTGTGTGCTTTCCTTTTATTGCCATCTTTATCTCTGCTTATTTCTGAAGTTAGTATGAAGGATAATATTAAGTAGATCAGTCTCTGAGACTGAACAAAACTTCTTAATGCTTATATGGCTTCATGCTGGAAATGCAGACCAGACTCTTGCCTAATTGTACGAAAGAGACTGAATCTTTTCCAGATCTTGCTCTTTTTTATTTTTTTCCTTCACTTGCCCATAGTCCACCAATGAACTGATAGGTGTAGAGTGAATAGTTTATGTTGCCTTCCTCTTAACTAGGATTCTTTTCTCAATGTGTATTAGGTCAAGACTTTTATTCTAAGGTGACAACTTTGGTCATATGATTCTGTAAAACCCTTAGGTCTACTTGTATGACTTACATTACAAATTACCACTCCTGTGGCTGTTCATAATCTGCAGGTGATCTCTGGCAGATTCAGATCATTACTCTATTAGGCACACTCATTAGTTCTTGATGACCCAGGTCTGGAGGTCATTAGTCTCTTTCTTATCAAAAAGTACAGGCTCCTCAGTTACATGGAGGCAACCGTCTGAGCTACTGCCTTTATACAAAATTAGTTACTGAATTCTAAGCAGAAACAAGTATTCCTAAATTATTCCTCTTACCCCATCCTCAGGTATGCACAACAAAAACTCTCCTGTGACTACTGGAAATGGTTTTGTTTGTTTGTTTGTTTTTTCTATTTAGGACTTTATATTTTTAAGCTGAATGATACAATAAAATTATGTTAGTTATATTCTACCACAATTTGCCAACATATACACATAGTCCTCAACAAGGACTCCATAAAAAATAATCCAGTTACAATTGGCTATAAAAGGAGTCATCACCAGATTCCACCATGAGTTTGGTTGTGTGAGTTTGGGAGAACAGCTTTAATTCATTGTTTAACTAATAGATATTTTATTATTCTCAGCAATTTACCATTTGAAACTTTTCCCCTAGGGAAAATGATAGATCTTATCCACCAAAGGAAAAATGTTATGGTGCTTGAATTTTCTCAAATTTTAGCCTGAAAATATTAACAACAGCAACAAGAAATCACCCCTAGACCTAGATTTTATAAAACTACAAATCTATTCTTAGTAAGAAAATACATACATGATTATTAGAGTAGTTTCATTATCTACAAAGTCAAGGAGTTCATAGTAAGAAGGCCCTGATTCTTTGGGTAGGAAAAATAACCCTTGGGTGATCTAATATTTTCTGTGTATTTTGGATACTTATTTTTTAAAAATAAATATTTAACTAAAATATAACATACATTGAAGAATGAACAAATCATAAATATGCATGTTAATAAATTTTTATACATTAAAGAAAGATACAACACTTGCATAGTTACTACCTCATTTAAGATACGAAATGCTATCAGGGCCCAGAAGTTTCCTTTGTGTCACAATCACTATACCCTCACCTTTTAAAAGCCTATGACCATCATGACTTCTACTAGCACATATTAGTTTCACCTATTTATAAGTAAGTTACATAAATGGAATGATAAAGTATGTATGCTTTTGTGTCTATTCTCTTTCCCTCAACATTGTCCTTGTGAGATTCAACCATGTTGTACTAAAAATAGCACTTCATTCACTTTCATCCCCGTAAAGTTGTGTGCCTACACCAAAATTCATCATTCCAGCCTAGTAGTCATAGAAATTTAGGTTGCTAACAAGTAATGCTGCAGTTAACATTCTTGAACTTGTCCTTTGTTATATGTGTGTGTATATACAGTGTGTGTCTGTGTATGTGAATGTTTATATATAAAGTGTGTGTGTATATATGTGTATGTGTTTGTGTGTATACATATTTCTTTTGACTATAAACCTAGAACTGAATTTCTGGGTCATATGATAGGCATATTATAGCATTAGTAGCTGCTGCTAAACGGTTTTCCAAAATGACTATATCAATTTGAACTCCCACATATAGTGTATGAGAGTTCCTGTTCCTCTATGTCCTTACCAACATTTGTTACTTTAAATTAAGCCAGTCTGGTGGGTACATAGGGGTGGTATTTCATTGTTACTTTAATTTGCCTTAGTTTTTATAAATAATAATGTTAGTAAACTTTTCATATGAGTTTTTCACTGAATATCTTCTTTTGAAAAGTGCTTCTTTAAGATTTTGCACGTATTAAAAATTGTGTCGTCTTTGTTTTACTGAAATGTAGAACTTCTTCATATATTTGGAGACAAGTCTTTGCCAATTACATGCATTACAAACAACTTCTCCCACTAAGTGACTTGTCTTGTCACTCTCAAAATGATGTCTATTGATGAACAGAAGTTTTAATTTTAATATAATTGGATTTATTAATCTTGTCCTTCATAGTCAGTGGATTGGTGTGCGTGTATGTGTGTATGTATGTCCTCAAGGTAATAAAGGTATTATCCTGTTTTCTTCCAAAAGCTTTTTTTATTTTACCTTTCACATTTACATCCACGGTCTACTGTAATTGATTTTTGGTATATGATGTGAGGAAGGCATCAAGATTTATTTATTTTTCTATGTGGATATCTAATTGTTCCAGTATCATTTATTGAAAGGATCGGGCTTCATCTGCTATTCTCACCCAGTGCCAACTCTAGCATGAATAAAGTACCTATATATGTGAGAATTACTTTAATTAGTTTATTTCTCTTAACTTTTACCAATAATATGCACTGTTAATGCACTATAACTTTAGGATAAGTCTTGATAACCAGTAATTTTAGTCCTCCAAATTTGATCATTTACTTCAAGAATATTTTGTTTATTCTTGGATGTTTGCATTTTCATATTAATTTTAGAATAAGTATTTCACTTTTGTAAAATTAAAAACAAAAAAGAAAAACCATAAACGGATATTGATTGGAATTGCATTTATTATATAGATCAATTTCAGGAGAATTAATATCTCCTCATTTGTTTAGACCATCTTTATTGTTTTTTTTAAGAATACTTTGTAGCATTTCCATGTAGAATATTTTTATGTAAGAGTAGAAATTAATAAAATAAAAAAGAGTGTATAACACATTCTTTTTAAGGATCAAACAAGTTAAAAGGTTGTTGTTTCAAATAATAAGATTAATAAGTCCCTGTTGAGAGTGATCAAGAACACAAACTATCAGTATCCAGAATGAAAATGATGCCAACAGTGCAGATCTCAAAAACATGTAAAAAATTTAAAGATACTATAAACAGATTTATGCCAATAATTTTTAAACATAAGTGAAATGGACAAAATCCTAGAAAAACCCAACCAATCAAAATTGACACAATAAGGAATAGAAGTGAGTTACCTTATACCTAATAAATAAATTGAAAACACAACAAAAAACTTTTCCATAAAGAAAATTACAGGTCCAGGTGGACTTACCATTGTTTTTTTCAAACATCTAAAGAAAAAAATAACACATGGAGTGTTAAAAAAAAATCTTACGTGGAGTGTAGAGAAAAAGGGAATTACCCTACCCATTTTGTGATACCAACACAATCCTGATAATAATCACTCTCATAAAGATTGGTTTTAAGATCCAAAAATATGTACATAGAAAACCAAAGTCAGGGATATATGTAAAAGGAATGCTATATCATAACTAAGTTGGGTTTATTGCAGGAATGCAAGGTTAATTTAGCATTCAAAATCAATTAACATAACTGTCATATTAACAGAATAAATAGGAAAAACTATGTGGGCACTAAACAAATGTAGAACAAGCATTTGATAAAGTATAGCACCTATTCCTGATTAAAGCAAACAAGTTCATGGCAAATTACAAATAGAGGGAAGATTCATTGATCTGATGACAATTATTAACAAAACCTTTTTAGCAAATATCATGCTTAATGGTAAAATATGAAAAGCTTTGCTTCCACTTAAGAAGGAAAAAAAGATGCTGATAATTACTACTTTTATTCAGTATTTTGCTCAAGGTCCTAGCCAGGGAGATGAGAAAAGAAAAAGAAATAAAAGGTGTAAAGATAGGGGAAAAAGAAGTAAAACTAATATTATAATTTGCAGCACACATTTGTGTACATAGAAGAAACAAAAAGATTCTACAGATAAATAATTAAAATAGGTGAATTTTAGAGAATTTCAGGATACAAAGCCAAAATAGAATAGCAATTGTATTCTATCTACCAGCACCAAAAATGTACAAATAAAAATTTTTAAATATACAATTTATAATTATGTAATAAAAAATTGCATAATTAGGAATAACATAATAAAAGATGGATACTCAATTTTAACTTCAGTTTAAAATGTACTATGAGAACACCATTCCCAACAGCTGGCAGTCTGGTGTCAGTCTAGGGAGTCTTCAGGGGTGACTCAAATCTCAAATCATATCCTCTCTCATTTCTGTTGGGCAATTAGAGCCCCAAGCTGTGTAGTTTGGAGAATATTCTTCAGAGTCCTTTTTTTTAGTCCTGGCTAGCTTGCAATTTCTTCCTAGTCCAAAGGAAAAAGAAAAGCAGACTCCCGGAGACACAAAGACTCTGCTTTCGTGGTTTATATCATTTCTTTCAGAATATTTAAATTTAATGTAACTATTATTAATAGATCTGTTTCTATTTTCATTAATATATGAAACTGGATTTTCAACAATATAGAAAACAAAGTAGAAGAAGAAAGAATTTAAGACCACCGCTTGGTATTGCACTAGCAACGAACTCATATCTCAGAGTAGTCAAAATTGTTTAAAGAACATATTACATGTAATTTAATATTCTGTATACCATTTTAGCATTCAGATTTTTAAAACATATGTATTAAAATATTCTAACATATAGTTGCCAGTTACCATTTCTAGGAAAGTCCTGTGTTTTATTCTGAGTTTATGTCCTTCTCACTGTGTGTGTGTGTGTGTTTGTGTGTGTGTGTGTGTGTATGCGCGTGCGCGCGTGTGTCATAAATATTCTTTCTCCAATAAAAGAATAATGATAGGACTTGCCAGCTGATATTTTCAATGTCCTTCCCTGGCAAAATAAAAAATTGACAATCATATTTCAGTGCCTCCAATTAAAAGAAAAAAATGCTAGTTTATAAAACCTGTAATTCTAAGAAGTATTGCTGAAAGAAACCCTTTTAATCTATCTATCTATATCTATCTATCTATCTATCTATCTATCTATCTATCTATCTATCTATCCATCCATCTCCTGAATTTCTCCTCCTAAACAATCCCCTCACCCTAAAACATCCTCATAGCAGACTGGAAGAGCAGCTTCACTCTAACACATTGTATATGGTATAGCCTCTTGCTAGAATAACTTGAAACATTCCTTTACCTTTTCTTCTTTCTTTCCTTCAGCTTTTCTTTAGGATGACTTTTGAATTTTAATAAAAAAATAAAAATAAAAAATAAAAGGAAGAACAGAAAAGTCAATTTGGAATAAAAACAAATACTGTAGTGTATGCCTCAGCATACTCTGGGAAATAAGTTAAAAGCATCTTTTCAAATTATTTGCAAATTTTAATACAATTCATCACCTGAAACTGTTTCATTTGGGTACAGTCTATTACAAAGCTATACATGAGATTCAAGGTAAATGGTATACACATTATGACAAGTAGCTCAAGAGGCGAAATGATTGTTTGAAAAGAGGTTATGTGAAGCTACCAGTCTCCACTATGGGAAAGTGCATGCATTTATTACTGTAAGATTAAAGTGCATAGATAAGAATCCACAAATAAATCCTTTGTCATCTTCCTGAGGGAAAGGGTGAATCCCTCCATGATCTGAGAAAATGCAATTAGTGGGGGCATGAGGAATGTAAGTGAGCTGTTATTGCTGCATTTGAAGGCATGCGTATGTTTCTCGATGTGACATACACATAAATCTTCCCATAGACAAACTGCAGTTGTTTTTACACATGTTAAGTATAGTTCTTAGGAGAACAGACTTAAAGGGGCCTGGGGGTGGAGCGAGAGAAATAGAGAGAAAAGGAGAAAGAAGGAGTGTCCAGTGATACAGAGACCAAGAGATAGAAGAATGGACAATGAAGATGAGCTGGCTGATGTTCACAGTGAGGAAAAGCAATAAGCCAATTCAGGAACTGAGCAGTACAATGTTCTCTTCTGGTCTCATAGCCAATTGCATAACCAAAGTTATCTGCTTTGGTTCCCCGATGTTGTTAACAAATGAAAGTATATTCAGTAAGTCACAATTTTCTAAATGTGAAATTCAGAATTTATTAAAAGGCAAAACAAAATTTTTAGAGACTAATCAAAATAAAGTCCTTAGCATAATTTAGTTTGGAACACTTTGAGTTAGGTAAGAAACATAACTGAAACTGAGAATGGAGGGTTAAAGGGTTAACAAAATCATAGTTCATAAAAGGGCACTTTTTTTCTACCAGCAATAAGAATCTTGGCTAGCATTTTCTCTGCTAGCTATAACACAAACCTAGTAGTAAATAAGAAATAAAATTTTGCGATAGATGTTAGCTATAACATAGAAATATACTTTCAATTACAATCTGGTATGTTGTATGGTTTTCCCATTCCAAATAGGCCATGTATCTTTTAACGCAACGTGATAATGCTATCCTCCACAGCCTTCACAGATGTATTGCTAAAATTAATTCAATTTTAGTCATTAAAAATGTAAATGAATTGAGCTATTGAGCAATCAATGAAATCTAAATGAAAAGTCACTGTTGTTACCCAGTTCCTAATACATTCCTTTTTTTTTTTTTTTTGTCCTTTTTGAGACCGGCCGCACCACGCTCAGCCAGGATCCGAACCCGCAGCGGGAGCGCCACTGTGCTCCCAGCGCCGCACTCTCCTGAGTGCGCCACAGGCTCGGCCCACCTAATACATTCCTTTGAAATCTTACTCTAGAAAAATTCTTTTGACAAAGACAATTCACAAATATATGGTGACCATAATTTGTAACTAAGTTATCACCTTCATGTCTGATTCACATGCATTAACTAACCTCAGTCAAACTACAAATATACTTGGATTCATGTTTTTTTTTTATAACTTTCATAAATAGTGTAACATGTATTTTTTATTTTATAAGCTTAGATCATAAAATTATTCAGGTAAATGTGTGTGTGTGTGTGTGTGTATTTCTACATTTGATTAAGTTTAATACGAAAACTCCCCAAAATCAATTTTAAATTCACTTCAAAGTTATAGAGTTATGTCTTCCTTTGTAAGAAAAAATACACTATTAATCCTGATTTTGTAGCAAAACAATACCTTGTTTTTACCATAGAAATACTTTCAGGATAGTGACTCAGTTAGAGATTGCTTTAGGATTGAACTGCTGATGATCTCACATTGGATGTAAAAGCTGAAGGCAAGAATGATACAAATGGCACATGCAATTAGTAGGTTTTATACTCAGAAGTGATCAATTCTGTAAGACTCACTTTCTTCGATGTGCAATACACGGAAATGGTTAGAAGTAATGAATAAGACATGCAAAATTTTTCCATTAACTTCTTGTCTTATTTGTGGTAGACAAATGACGGATTAGAAATTCATTTCAAACTTATATTGTCAGTGGTAAAGTAAAATGAAGTTGTTAATGCAATCGTTAAATTTCTCCTACAAGTTTCTATAATTGTGTAAAAACACAAATGGTGGTTATTGTATGCCAAAAAGTCTCTTGGAATTCATCCTAAATATCTGTCAAAAAGCAATTTGATTCTGGAAACCTGTGTGAGAAAGAAAAACCACAAGGCAATTGCTATTATAAGTCACAAAGTTGTCTAAAGAACTCTTTTTTATAATAAGGAAAGTATTCTGTGATCGCACAATATTGGACATAGGAAAAAAGATATTGCCTTTCACTCTTTGTAATTTGACTCATTTGTGCTTTTTAATTACTTCAATTATTTTCTAATAGTTCAACATAATTCTGATTAATTTCTAGCTACTGGGTCTTCAAAAGATTGTTGTAAACCTAACTCTCTTAAATTGCCGCTTTCTTTGTTTTAGCAAGTGCCAAGAAACTAATAAAACAAGTTTATTCATGTCAAATTTTAGATTAAAAACAGATTGCTCCTTTTATGTGATAACAGAGTTGAAGCAAGATGAAGTCACCTCAATTATCATTGTCCCTGGCTTTTATTGTGTACAACCCATCTAAGATAAATAATTACCTAGGCCTTCTAGCTTGCAAGCAATTCACACATTTACAAGTCTGTAATTTTCTGCATTTCTGCCCCCTTGCTGGCACAATTAAAATTTATTGACAGTAAATATTACATTATTATATTAATTTTTTTCCATAGAAATAATTGGTGCTATGGAAATGAGACATGATTTTCCAAATTATAGAAAACTTAAGCAATGTTACATTTAAATATTAAAAAATAGAAATATGCATTCCTACATTAGCACTAGCATATTATAACTCTACTACGGTGTTAGAGTCTATAATATATAACCACTAAAATAATTTGGTATAAAAATAACGCTACTTCTTTTTGAAAGGGAATTACAACTCAAAAAGAATTAGGGAAAAACCAAAGGCAGTATTGAGGAGCACAAAAACAATTTCAATACTACCATTAACAACAATGTGAAGAAAAACCTACTAAAATTAGCTAGAGATTAACAATGAACTGTTTTTATAATTTTCCTCAACAGGTGAAACAGAACAATATACACACACATACCCACCCACACTCACTTGTTTGTGTATGCACTATATTTTATATTCTGAATATCAGTGGACAATTGGTTATATACAATGAAAATGCTATTTAGAATAAAGCACCTTTAGAAATACAATATGCTCTTTACATCAAATATAAACATTTATGGAATACTTAGATGTTCAGCTTTATGCTAGATTCTACAGAAGATATAAATTAATTATCTGTAAACCATTACATGCAGGGATCATTCTAAACCATTGAAAACATAGCATGTCCACATGTGTGGCTAGCTCGGATTGCTGATATTTCACTCAGGTCTTAATGAGACAGAAAAAAGTGACCTGAGAGCAAAGAAGAAACTGCAGTGGATAGAAAAAAATAAGTTGGGTTATCTTTAAGAATTAAAAGTATTAAAGGAAACATATTATTCTAGAAGAGGTGGGATTTGAGACTTGAGGACACAATAAAAGAAAAACTGAACAAACAATTCAGGAGGTGGAATAAGTATGTGTGATCAATAAACAGTAAGGAAGATCTGTAACACTGACTAATGGGGTTATAAAATAAAATACCATATCTCTGACTACTATTGAAGCCAACAAATTGATTTTTTTTTTAAATTTTAAAGCATAAACAGATAATGTCATGTTATACAAAGGGCAGTTTCTTTTCTACCTTTAACATTTTTAATTACTTAAGTTGTAACTGAGTCAATATAAAACATAATTATCTAATAAAATTTTAATGTACCTTACTGGTTATTGAAATATTCAAATATACTGATAAAAGGAAGAGCAGTATCTTTTAAAATCCTTATTTGAGATCCTGGTTACATGACATGTAGAACGATCAATAGATCCAGAAAGTATTCATTTTCAAGCAAGAACTCTGAATTTTTCCAAGCTCACTTTTAATATGCCCCATATTTGCTGAAGGGATAAAAACAATAACTCTACAATTTTATAATAATCATATGATGATAAAAATTACAGTTAATAGTTTTTCTTAAAAGCTGAATAAATACTATAATCTGTTTCTTAGCAGCAGAGAATAAAAGACTTTTTACACTATGTTTGTAACTCAGTTGAAATATTTACTTTTTTCAGAAAAAGACATTTTCCAGAGATTTGTGTTCAAACATAACTTCTACAGAAAATGTTCATAAGTCAAAGGTAATTAGATTAATTCATGAGGAGAACATGACATACTTAAAACTCTTGTCTTTTTAATCGGTGATTAATACTATTTTCTTGGCTATTTTGTGTGTTGTACCAAAAAAAAAAGGAACTTGTAGAATGGATGAAAAAAACTTCTAAATGTATAGTACAGACACTGTGCTCAAAGAATTTGAAATAGTAGAATGAACCATATAAAATGCTGATATATGATTCTTACTTTACCTAGAAAAAAGGCAATTTCATATGGTTCAACCTAAAAATAACAGTATGAGTAAGGTAATACCATAAAAGGAATTGTGCATGAGCAAAAATAGGAATGACAGTCTAACTCAATCTATGAACCTATGGAGGTCTTACATTCATAGGTTTATATACATTCACTGGATGAATGAATGAATAAATTTAATTTTTTTTTCCTCCTCCTCCTTGACCTCCTACCTCTGAGAGGGTCCTGAGGTAGGACCCAGAGAGAGACTGTGTTAGAAACTTTGGGAGATAACCAGAGGGAGTCCAGTCCTGCTGGTAGCAGCAAGGGGCCAAACCACCAGGCCTGTCTGTGTTCCCACAAGTCCAACTACTCTCCAGATGTCCTCATCACCCAGCCTTGAAAAATACATGGCTGCACCTTCAGGATCTCTGCTGTTTACTGATTTCTTTCCAGTTCTCTGTGAGTGCTCTGGCCTTGGCCCCTTTTCCCCACCCCTCCTCCTCTTCTGGGCTGCTCCTGCTGCTGCTATCTTCCTTGGCATTGGGCCCTTGATCCTCAGACTCACCTTCATCCCTGTCATAACTGTCCATGGGCAACCAGGTGAACGCCACCGGCCTTTTGGGGTTTGCAAACTCCCGCCCTGAACCAGCGTCCAAGGTTCCAATTTCCTGCTGCTGGGACTCTCTCGGCACTGCAGGAACATTTCTGCCTGGGACACCAACTCCTGGCTGCTGCAGGCCACCTACTCATCCAGAAGCTGGTGCTCCAGGCCTAGGAAGTACTTGCAATACTTAACTGCCACAGGAAAATGACAATAGGGTCTGAAAATCTCAGGATGCAGAAAGTGGAAGCAAAAACCTCCACACGGGACAGTTTGCAGCACTGGCTGCAGTTCACAGGGTTAACAGCCACCTAGTAGGGCAGCGGCCACTAAGTGTCTCCCCAGCATCTTCCCAATGGCATCTTCCCCAATTTCACCCAGGAACAGTTGACGACTAGGACCCCTGATTGTGCCACTAGCTGCTTGTCTACAGTGGGACATGTACTAGGCATGACCTGACCTGAGCACAAGGCCACAGAACCTGGAGAGTGCCACCAGTTTCGGTCCTGGAGCTGGCATGCCTCACTCCTGCGTCTCCCAGATCCCTGAAGGAGCCAGAATCCCTGAAATCCCCCAGGTACTATCTCTCAGCTTTAATTATCTTTTAAACTAAATAACTAATATTTTATGTAGTTTTTTGATTACTTCAATACCATGCACAATGCTGGACATATGTATTATCAAATAAAGTTCAGATGTACTGATTTGATCAAAATTCTTTTCCACTCAACCTCCCAACCTCTCAATTGCAAACACTCATTTAGACGACAGCATGTCTTTGCTTATGGTTTTATGGGAGAGAACATAAATGAGAATATTCCAAAATAATTTTACATTATATTTATATTTGTCATGGAGTTTTACTTTGTAAGTTTGTTATGAGTAGTTTCAATTAGAGGAATTATAATTTCAGACTTTTAAGCAATAGCTAATGAAAGACCCACAATTTAAAATACGTAAGTTGGTGTTTAAGCATGAATGCATCAAATCAAAACATTCAGATCAGTATCACAGAGAATCCACACTGCACTTGGTGACTGATTTTTGTCTTCGCAATTGCACAGTTGTATTTATCCAATATGTTCCCTTACTTCTAGTACATTAACATAAATTTAATATCTCCCTACCCATGCTTTTCTTTTTCTTATATTTATTCTTGTAATTGTATTTCCAACTTTCTTCCTTTCTCTCTCAACTCTGTTGCATACTGTTATGATTGACTAAATATCCAAACTTCAAGAGTTAAAATATATAGATTGCAAGAGAGAGATTCTGAAAGACATAGAATGGGGTGGGGGCTGTTAAGAAGGAGACAAACAGAAATAGAGTCAGCAAAAGGTTTTCTCATCTACATTACACAAGGCATGGGTTTTTGTTTGGCTGTCTAAGTAACTAAAATAGTAACTGAAACATAGAAATGCTCTGTATATATTTGTTAAAGAAAACTTAAGATAAGTATTTTAGAGGGATACGTATTTCAAAATAGGTTTAAATTTGAGAAGAACAATTCTAGAATCAAAGTAACTAGTTTGGGGCCGAGCCCGTGGAGCACTCGGGACAGTGCGGCACTGGGAGCACAGCAGTGCTCCCGCCTCGGGTTCGGATCCTATATAGGGATGACCGGTGTGCTCACAGCGCTCACTGGCTGAGCACAGTGCAGCCGGTCTCAGAAAGAACAACAACAACAAAAAAAAGTAACTAGTTTGAAAACTGTTGCAATATTTCCATATTTATACTTCACTGGCTTAAACGACAATAATAAATACAACATGGTAAAGGAAAAATATGAATTGTTATTAAATATGCCAAACAAGAAAATTGCGAAGGACTCTAATTTTACTCACAGTTTGATTCTGAATAGGAGAATGTGGTACCATTAACAGTAAGTGCAAGATAAGAATATATCTGCTTTCTGATACTAAAATTCTGAATTTTGGGGGGGGATGTTTTGTTGTAGGTGATGATTGGGCATCCACATACTAATTTCAAGTACATATATGAACGTATTTAATTGGATTAGCTTTCCAATAAGTCATTGGGGAGTTATCATGTTGAATATAAAATAGCTGTTCCAAATGCTTTACATTTACGTATTAAGAGACTTAGGAAGAAAGAATCAGACACATAGCAGATCCTTTTATGTTTCTGCCCTCGTGTAAAGTGATAAAGGTTGATGAAAAGTTTCCTAGTGGCATTCCATTGCAGAGGGGATAGGAAACTCCATTTTGGGGGTGCTTCCTTCTAGACATCTACTAAAAAACTCTCAAGACCTCCAATGTATTTGCAAATAAGCCTAAGTAAAGTATATACACTGTCATTGCTTGAGATCTCTCTGTCCTTGTTCAAGAGACTTGGAAAAATCTGTCCTCAGCATAAGGCTAAATGGCTGTAGAAAATGTATAGCATATTTTATTCTTCAGAACTCATTTTTGGATTGGTATCTCCTTACTTATCTCCCTATTTCTTTCTTGAAGTATCTAGACCTGAAAGGAGGTATTCTATTTAAAAATACTCAGATGATGATCCTCTGACTCGGTAAAATAGGTTAATAATAATTTTATTTATTTCATTAAAAAAAAAAATTTTGCTTTGATAAGTAATAACATAAAGTGCAAGGTTGGGACCAGAAAGCAACAGGTTAAACTATTTTGTGAGTTAGTTCAAAACAGAATCTCAAAAAAGACTCAATTTCTGACTACTTGGCTGTCTATTAAATACAACTAACCATCCCGCCGCCCCAAACCTATTTCTCCATTAGCTTTTCCCATGTTCATTAGTGGTGTTATCACCCACCCATTTACTCACATCAAACAGCAAATAGTCACTCCTATTTCTTTCTAATTCAATCCAACCACAAGTCTTCCCAGTTCTATCTCCAAAATAGATTATGAAATAGCCACATTATTTTCATGTCTCTGATGTTATACTCCCTAGGAAGAAAGTGAGAGTCTCTTAACTCCTTTCTAAAATATAAAATAAATAACAGTATGACCCTTTTAAGTCCTATAATTGCTTCCTCTTGTAATTAGAATTAGATGCAAACTCACACTGTGACCTGCAACAAGTATTCTCTAATCTTGCCCCTGGGCTCCTCTCTGAATTTATCTCCTACCACTCCTTCTTTTGTTTTCTATTCTTTGAACTGTTTCTGGTTCATGATCATGACTAGCTTATTCCTGCTTAAGAACACCTAGACAATGCCTGCTTCAATAAACATTTTATAAAATCTAGTATCGGAAACCCAATAAGTCACGCCTGAAGATTACTAAATTGTTTGGTCAGAGCTCTATAATATCGTGTTACTTAAAACTATGACAGGTCTGCAGAGAAATTGTTAGAGTGTGACAATTTAAGCCACGTTTCATGATAATGCAAACATTGCTCTGGTCAGAACTTGAAACTTAAAGACATTCATGTCATCTTACAATCAAGTGTAATTATATAAGAGAAGAAACAAATGCATAGACTTTTATAGATTTTTAAAAACTGAGTAACCAACATAGCATTTTAACCACATCATTTTAATTGAGTACTAAGTTTGTCTTCCTATAAAAATTCTCAATTATTTGCTAATAAAAGAAAATATAAATGTAAAAATTAGTCCAATAGATCTATGACTGCAAACATGTTGACCTACAATTATCTAAGGTTTTTATTTTGCTTGTCAAGAGTTCTGAAATTCCGGTGTGAATATAGGAATACAGGTAATCTAAACTGCCAAAGAATATGAAACGTATAAAATGGCGATGCATTCTATACATCTGTTTATATACTGATTGTGTCCAATGTGGATAAAGAATGAGACAGTGTAGTTAATGTTATTATATCTGCTATTCACTTTATTCTTAAGGGTTTGATACAGCTATATAAAAAGAACAATGGAGGCAGAAGAATTGGCAAATGGACCTGAAACTCATATTTTCTCCAGTGAAGTCATCTTATAATCATTTTCAAGGACTGAACATTTCTACAAATACATGGGGCAAAATTTACAATTATACACACACACACATCATCCAGGATTTAATTGATAAAATAAATGCAGAAAAAATGGTATAAAATAATTTTAAAATGAAAGTTTATAAACTTAAGTGGCAAGAATAGTAAGACTTTAAACACAGTTATAAAAGTCACATGGGATGCCACTTACATGTACATATATACATATACAATTCTTATAAAAGCACTTTCTTTTTATCAAATCAGCTGTTAGACTGAATCTTTGTGGAACAACTTAAGCCCTATTTTTATTGTTGTATATAACAAATGCCCATATTCAAATCATGTTTTTCCAGTTTTTGTACTATGTGTGCTCAATGTATCCCACAGTATTTAATTTGTATGACTGAGGGCTTCATCTGCTTTGCTCTGGAAATCACTAGCATTCTTTGCTTTCCTTTCAGAAGGATCTTTGTTCTTTACAATCATGACATCAGCTCAAGAATGGTGTAAGATCCAAATTACTCTTTATGGCTCTAACATGTGAATATCTAATGTTTTAAATTGCTAGTCATGTTCCGATTTATATTCATCCCTGCAGTTTCCACTAGCAATCACATCTACTATCAAGTTAGTTTACTTGCCTCAGTTACTAAAGTTTGAACTCTAGTTGCATTTTTCGAAGAAATCAAAATGCTAGATTTTTACAGCTGACTATACTCTTGCAACTTCTCTACAGACTTTATAATTTTGGCGTTTTGGGATTTGCTTTTTTTTATTTTTATTTTTTGTGACACGTAAGGGGATCACAACCCTTGGCTTGGTGTCGGCCGCACCGCGCTCAGCCAGTGAGCGCACCGGTCATCCCTATATAGGATCTGAACCCGCAGTGGGAGCGCTGCTGCGCTCCCAGTGCCGCACTCTCCTGAGTGCGCCTTGGGCTCGGCCCCAAATTACTCTTTAAAATTATCAGAGCCTCCTATGATATCCAGGGCTATTTACTGCAGGGTTTTCTTGGGTAGCAGCTCTTCTTCTGATTACTATCCTTGCAGATTTTGAGTCAGATTTCTTAAATAGGAATGAACCAAATATGTTTAGAGAGTGAAATATGCCCATCTGTAGAGTGGTCAGTCAGCTCTGAAAATCAATAGAAAGTTAAGCAAGAGAGAAAGATAAAGCATATTTAGAAAATGGGAGGTCTTAATCTCACAGAAAATTTATACTTGAAGCAATAAGAATTAAGAAGTTAAATTCTGCTGGCCTTTAATTATGCTTCTTTCTTCAGGTTTTGTGAACTCAAATCATTCTCCCCATAAGTGGATATTGATAAACATGGTTTTATGTTTAGCTGCCAGGATTTTCCAGATGTGTCTGAGCCTCTGAACTGAACATATATGGTTCATATGAACCTTATAGACTAAATGGCGCAGTGGAGATAAGCCATGTTGAGTATGTTACATGTGAATAAATAATACAGAATTATTTTTGAAAACTAGTAGATAATATTCATAAATGACATTTTTATATTTTGTTTGTTGATTATATATATATATATATATATCCTCTAGCTCAGCTATTGGGTTGTTCTTTGATGAGAGACTCCAAATTTATTCCTTTTAGCACTTGCCATAAATCTGATATTTTATACCTTGATACTAAATATTGCATATTGTAAAATATATTGAATGATTCAATTAATAAATACCTTAAAAGATTATTTGATGTCTTGGTTTATAACTTTTCCTCTGTGCTCTCGATTTTTTGACTCGATTTTTCACCGATTTCTGAAATAATACCTTATAGTCATCATTTTTCATCATGCCTAAAAACCGATTTTCCTCGTCTCAACAATAGGTCTATTGCAACAGCCTCCTAACCATGATGCTTGTCTCGATTTTTTCATAAATATAAACATTATTATGTTGCTCCTTACAAGAAAATGTTTGATGATTTACTATTTCTTCTGGGTAAAGTCTAAATATTCCCAGCATAGAATTTAAGCCCCTTTGGAATCTTGTCTCAAATTTTTTTCACTTGATTTTTAATCGCTCCATTACCTGAACCCTATGATCCAGTCACACTGATTGGCTTCAGTCCTCCCAGGGCACACTATAATAACTAGATCACTATGAAGCACAGTATAGCATAGTGGTTAACAGGCCAGATCGTGCACACTATAATAACTAGATCACTATGAAGCACAGTATAGCATAGTGGTTAACAGGCCAGATCGTGAAGCCAGATTGCCTTAAATCACACACACACACACACACACACACACACACACACACACACACATAAATATATATGCTTATAGCAGTAGCTGGCACAAGCTTGGCTATTATAATATGATTGCTAGTTCTTTACATAATCACTCTCACCCCTGAGCCTGCTTAACCTTCCTTTTTCCTGCTGTGGGACATGTCTGTTCATCCCTGTAAGATTTAGCTTAAATGTAACCTTATTTAACATATTTCCAACCTTCCCAAACTGTTATACTATAATAATGATTGAATCTTCAATATAGCATTTTTATTACCTAATAGAATTATGTTCTCTCTACATTCTTCCCCTACTACTACAAAAGTCAGTTATTAGACTGCAGATGACAATTTGTTACTTTAGTAACCCTAGTACCTAGCACATTGCCTGGTATATAGAAGAGTTTTCAATACCTGTTTGATGAACTAAGTTAGGCAAAACACCACAAAAAATAAATTGCATTGCTTAAAACACAGCATTGGACAAAAAAAATTCAGCTCCACCATGTATCTAAGAAACATTTTCATATTCAATTAGAGTGTACTTGTTTTTTTAAGAGGATTATGAATATATAAATTATATTAATATATTTAGTATACCTCTTCCTTTATGATTTGGAAACTACAGAATTTTTTTTCTAAAAAATGTCCCATGAAAACCTGTTGAATTTTACTTTTAAAGTTTCATGGATACAAGTGACTTATCTGGGTGGATTGCTGGTTATAATTCTCTTGAGAACTGATAAAACTCTTAAGAGAGTGTGTGATACAGACAGCCATAGTTAGGAAGAGTCCACTGTCCTCCCCGAGATCTAATTTCAGCAGTCCTCTCTGTACCCACCTTCTTTCTTTTCTTTTCCAATTGTTTCCTTCTTCCTATATTGTCTACCACTCTTTTTATTGTTACCTAGACAATTCTAATAGGTTTTTAAATTTTTAATTGAAAATTGTTTCATTTGGCATTTCAGAAGTTTGAGGAATAAAACTTAGTATAGACTATCTTAATGCATGTCATTGTCCTTTCTAATTATATATATATATATTTTTTTTTCAGTTATCAAGTACTAGTGGTTATAAAAAAAGTGATTCTTTCCTAAAGTGACATCAAGTTTATAAAATGTCTTTAAGTTTTCTACACAACTTAATTGTGGCATTGTGTTGAAATGCACTTTTCCAACATGCTCTAGATACTTGTTAATAATAGATTTTTACAGTGCAGTGATATTTTCTATTGTTATGGCTTTATTTTAAAACTTAACCACATGCCTTGGTGAGATATTTATATTGATTTAAAAATAGGATTATGAGATATAGTGCTGAATTAAAGGAAGATTTCAAGACTTAGAAAATAAATTACTAGGGCCGGCCCGGTTGCGCACTGCTATAGTGCACCGCTTGGGAAGCGCGGCGGCGCTCCCACCGAGGGTTCGGATCCCACATACAGACCAGTTCCCACTCACTGGCGGAGCGAGGCACGGGAGCAACACCAAGGGTTGCGATCCCGTTGCTGGTCCCGGTCCGGTACGGGGGCGACACTGAGGGTTGCGATCCGTTGCCGGACACGGAAAAAAGACAAAAAGAAAATAAATTACTATGAGAAAAAAATTCTAATATCAATCATTGATATGCTTTAATACACCAATTCAAAGTCACTAGCACCTTCGTGGTAATATAATAACCTTCACATGAATAAAATGTTACAATACATATGAAGCATATAAATTATACAACTAAAAGAGGGTCTTCCAAATCAGACCACAACTTTCATTTGCAAATGGATACCTCAAAACATGTAGGTAATTTTTATTTTGAATAATGGCTTTCTTTTCAAAACAAAATAAAACAAAATGCAAAACTTACATATTCTCACTGTCCACTTCTGTGAATTTCACAGACATCCATGAGAATCCCCAAGTTTATGACTTGTGAAATAATGATTATTGGGTTTTGATTTGGATTAGGAGGAGAAACATAAAAAAAAAACATTCATGATAATTCTGCTCCCTAAACTTCAGTAATTTATAAACCCTTTTTGAAAGAAAAAAGCAATTTTCACTTTCCTCCCAGTATTTATTTTAATTGTTTGATTATAATTCTACTTTCAAACTTATCTTTATAGCTCGAATATGTATATATGTATACCAAAACTAAGTTAAATTAGATTAGATTAAGTTAAATACAAGTTAAACTAAAAAAAAAAAAAAAAAGAATGCCTACTCTAGGTTGATTTCTCATTGCCAATATAAGGGAATTCAATTATTCATTCATTCAACAAACAACTATTAAGTTTCTGTCAAGTAGCAAGCATGGTGCCAGGCCCTGACATCAATGTCAATAAGACTTGGAGAAGAATTCACAGCTAAATGTGGGAACGTAATTCTAAATATCACAACGTAAGTGTGATTAGTGCTATAATCAAAGCCACATAGTATTTAAGTAGCATCATGCAGTAAGCAAATAACTTCCCTGGGGAAACTGTGGAAAGGTGTACTACCAGGGAGCATAAAACTAGGGCAGAAAAGAAATAGAAATATGCTGCATACGAAACTAGAAGATGTCAACCTAGAATTCCTTAAGCTATCAAAAGATATCTGAGTTGTGTTATTCATTGGGACCATATTTTCTGGTAGCTAATCAATAATTTAATTTGTGCCAATGGATACCACCCCTTTACCATGTGTTTTTTAAAGGGCCTTTTCCAAAAGTAGTACCTTGGCATCAAGGAAAAACTCTAGTTGTGGGAAAATCTTAAGAGCACAGAGTCATATCTATATTCAAGTACTAAATCTGAGTAAAATGGCATTCCGTAGGAGTAAGTAAAGGACAATACTGAAATCTTATTTCAAAAATGAAGAAAGGAAATCTAATGTAAGCAAGAGCTCCCTAAACTCTGTTTTCCTTCATGAATTAAAGATATAGGTTTCTATTACAAATAGCTTTTTAAATTCTATTTAAAGAAGTTACATTATGGTAATTATAACTTCAAGGAACATCTGTGGATGTTAGTTATTGTTCTTACAGGCTGCACTAAACCTAGTACACAGATTCCTGAGACTATATGTGTTCACTGTAACAGAAATGTACAGAAAGAGAGAGAGAAAGAGACAGAGAGAGAGAGAGAAAAGAAAGAGGAGGAGAGAGAAAATGTCCAAAGGGGAGAAAGGTGCTAAGAGAGGCAGAGGGTACAAAGAGCAGATCTGCAAATAAAAATCACCAGATTAAATAAGCACACATTTTAGTATTATGCTTTGTAAAGTTAGACATGCATTTTAATAATTGCCTTTAATGATTATTCATGAATGAATTATTAATTAACTCTCTAGACTAAAAATATCATTCTATGCTTGCTAAATAACATTTCCTCAAATGAAAATATATCTATATGAAAAGGCTAAAGCCTTTCACATCATTAGTCCTGCTGTAAAGTCTTTGTATTTGATCTTTGTTATAATTAATGCTTGGTTTGTCAGAACATTTCCACATCACGAATTACAACATTCAGGTCCATGGATGGATACAATGTACTCAGAGAAAATATTGTCAGTGAATTATTTTGCAGTGAGCCTGAAAATAGAATTATATGTGTACCTATGTATGTTTTTGCCTGGAGGATTATATGTCAGTAAAAAAGAAGAAAGGGTTCTCTTTTCAATCTCTCTTGACAATACTAATCATTCTGAAAATCTGGGCCTTTGTTAAGATGTTCCAAGTTAGGAGTACATGAGTAAAATCCCCTCGGCTTGTAGAGAGAATAGATTCCCAAATGATTAGAAAAGCTGTTTTTTCTGGTCTTTCTTAGCAAAAAAATAATAAATTCAGAGTCATACTAGAACATGTTAAACAGCAGGTTAATATGCTTAAAGGTTAATATGGT
>NW_007726521.1:169637-188668 GCF_000696425.1 Galeopterus variegatus
ATTCAGAGTCATACTAGAACATGTTAAACAGCAGGTTAATATGCTTAAAGGTTAATATGGTGATCGCCCCCCCCCAAAAAAAAATGCTTATTCAAAGTTAGCTAGAAATAACTCTTGTGTATTTATTTTCTAGTCTTCCTATTATAAATTTACTTGCACCATGAGTGATATAATTTATATTACGTGTGTGTTAATTCACTAGGCTTTACTGGTTTTGCTGACAAACTTCTTAAGGTGGAGAGAAAACTAGATCCACTTTAATCGTGAACCTGCAATGTAGAAAATATTTCTTGATTAGATAAACAAGATAACGCATATGATTTTTTAATGATGAACTCTAATACAGTACTGTGTTTGTGGTTGTACTGTGAAATAGATCCGTCAGAAAGTGAACTCTTTAATGACTTCCTAATGGTGTTACTCAAATGTGATGGGACAGGGAAAATGATTCAGTAAGGGAAGGAGTGAAAGAATGAATTTTCCTGAATTGTGCTTGAAGTGACAGGACTAAGCTAAGCCTTTTTATTTCAACATAGCAGGTTTCACATCTCTCCCATCACTTAGAATCATAGACTCTTACAACTGAAAGGACCCTGGAGAAGATCTGCAGCTCTCATACTAATTGATGTGTCAGTGACCTCAGGAACATGTTAGACATGTGTTCATTCACTTTTCAAAGAACTTATGGCAAAGTCACTAGCCTCTTCCAATTTCAGGAAATTCTTTAAAAATTTTTTAAATTATATTGGGTGAGGTGCCAATGCAAACACTTTTTTTTTTTTTTTTGCAATTTCCATCATACAAAAAGTGTAAATGTAGACTATAAAAAGATTATCAAAATCCCACTCCTAAGAGATTTTTTACTATTTATATATATTCCTACACATTTTTCCACAAAGCACTGCTGTATATGTTCTACAGCTTGCTATATTCACTAACCATATATTGAAGGAAAACTTTCCTTTTCAGTCAAAGTAGAACTAGCTAATTCTTTTGTACAACTGTATAACATTAAAACGTATAACTATATTTTTATTTATTTAACAATTTAGGAATGAGATTTTGGTTATTTCCAAATCTGCACTATAACCAACAATGAAAAATTCCTCATACATATATTTTTGCCCAATGTGTTAGGTTTTCTGTGGTGTAAGATCATAGAAGTGAAATAACTGAGTAAAAGAATGTGTCTTTTTAGAAAACAGATATTGATTCTCTGACTCCAAAATGTATCATTCACAATTCTTAGAATATATGAATGTATGAACATGCATGTATGTATATATGAACAGGCATCAAAATCCTCACTCTGATTCTCCGAGTCATTAAATTAAGATTTTAATATATCAAACGAATGTGTTAAAAATAATTACATTTTTTGCAATAAATAAATAAAGACTATTCTCATCTTGCTAGTTATGTCTATTTACAATGGGGAATAATGGCTAAGTAGAACATTTTGATAGCAGCGTCTACTTCCTTTTCACTGAGCCAATAACAACTCCTTTAATAATCTGACTGGAGCACTGAGATGCATTTTTATTTTTCAGCTGTGTGTCCAACTCTATCTATTCAAGTCATCAGCTATACTTCCTATTTCCAAAGATTTTTTGTTTGTTTATTTGGTTTTTAATTAAGTCTTGATATTTGCTTATGTAATTGCTTAAAGCCAGATCTTCAAACAATGAATTCTAAATGACTTGGTGAAGGTGATATTTCCTCTAATAAAATAGGTAAAATTTAGGATTTCACTGTGTATCATCTCTGAATCTCCACTATTAACACCTTGTATCTGTATAATTCTTTCAGGGACTAGTTTCTTCTCCATACTAGATTGATATCTTAGGGTAGGTAGAGTTCTTTCCTTTTATGAGTGAAAACTTGACCTTTTAGTACTCCATAATTTCATGCCTTGCTATACTGTAACACAGAGATTTCTCTTTAGCAGGCAGCCATTCTTCTTTGTGTATATGAGGCATTTGTTTTCCATTTAAAGTCAAAGAAGTTTATCTTTTACCCTCTGGTCTCAGAATTATGTTCAGATGAAGATAAAAATCACTTCATTTACTGAACAAAAATATTTTTGTTAATACCAAAATATATCAAATTGCCAAAATAATGTTATGCACAAAAGGTTCTTCAAAGACCATACAGTATGTGTGCTATATTTCCTACAAAATACTCAGTCTTTAAGCCGTGACATGTGTTGTCTTGCTTAAAATACAAATGCAAAGAAAAACAAATAAAAAACTTTAAATATAAGGAACATGCAGAGCACGTTTTTTCCAAAGCAGATATATCTGCATTTCTTTGGTTGTTGGTTATTAATATTTCATTAATTTTCAAGCTGTTGAAAATTCCCCTTGAGATATCATTAATAAAATACCATCCAAATCAGCAAGATTATAGTCAAAATAGCCAAACTACAGAGCCCATTTAATTACCTAGAAATTTTAAGAGTGCTGAGCACTTGCTTTAATTTAAGGAACTGAATAATCCAATGCTTTGATGATTACAAAGGGTCTTTAGCTTTCTCTGTTTTGTTTGTAATTTTAATTATTTCTCATACTTTCCCCACTTAGATGCATTCCTTTAGTTGCCCTTTTAGAATAATAATGAGCAAATTTTGAGGAAGAAGAAATGAGTATACAAATACTTCTGAAATAAATGTAAGAATGGAAAAATACGCTAACATTAAACATTCACAGTATCATTTTCTCTGACTTTACCCAGTTGACACATACAATTTTTATCAGGAAAAGTAGCCAACAGATTAATAGCATAAAATTTTGCCAAAACATTCAGATTTCCTGAACTACTCAAATCCCCTACCCACTCTGAGGATACAAATTTTGCTGATTCTGAATAATTCTTTGCATACACAAATAGGAATTTTGGATTTAGGTGTCAAAGAAATGCTCAGTTTGACTCTAGCTCTATCTCACACATGTTCATGCACCTGCTCATACCATATCCACTTAAAGAAGGCATGGCAGAGGAGAGAAATGAAGCACGCTTTCACCATTTTCAGGTGTGTATTCATACTGAAACTCTATTTATTACAAAATATTACCAAGTTACAAAAAGGAATCAGACTTTATTCTTTTTAGTTAATACAGACTTTTCCCTCCTACATGTGTTGTTATTCTGGTTACATCTAAGAGGCAGTGTGTTCAGTGAAAGAAACCAGTCACAAAAATGTGCATATGGTGATTGAATTTATATGAAGCTCAAGAACAGGCAATATATATATGTCTATGTTGATAGAAATTAAATAGTGGCTACTATGAGATATCCAGTAGATACTGACTAGGAAGAAGCATGAGGGAATCTTCTGGAGGGGATAGAAATACTTTGCAGCTTCACATGTATATAAATACACTAAAAAAATTAAACTTTACTCTATAGACTGGTGCACTTTCCTCTACGTAAGTTATAACACTTTTAAAAATGTCTTTTTATCATGCCAAGAACAAATATTTAAATAGCTTAAATGTTTAAAAAGTTGAAATAATAAAGAATAAACTTTTATTTTTATTTAATTTCATATCCATTCTCTTCTTTCTGCTTTTGTTGTTCCTGTTCGAGTCCCACTTATTCTATATCTTTACAACTGAAAATCCTACTGAGGCAAAAACTCGTAATCTGTTCTCTCCTTCTTTCTTTATTATGAAATCTCTGCTTTAGAGACTTATTGGGCTCTCTTTAGAAAAATGTAGTCATAGTGAATGACTTTGGACAATAAGATGTAGGTAGATGCAATGTGTACAACTTTTAGAAAGAGTATGTTCAAGGAAGGGTATATGTGCTTTATCCCTTCCTCCTTCCTGTTGACTAGAATTATGACATGATGTTTGGGGTTCAAGCAGCCTTATTGTGCTATGGCAGAATTTATGTGGTAAGGATGAAGGAACAATAGATTGAACTGTGGGGTCTTACCACTCAGGGAGCTATATCAGCTGTGAAACAAGTATTTCCAGATTTTTTTTTTTTAATAAGAGAGACATATATTTTTATTTTATTTAAACCAGTTAATTTATTGCCTTTTTTTGCTCAGAAACAAGTAATCCTCATATAAATTGATATACTTGGCATAAACACTTTTTTTCCCCTAGAAAAATCTATCACTCAAGCATACCACTGGAGTTTTTCTAAGAACATATCTGACCATGTACCTTCCCCCATTATAAGTCCTTCCTCCCATTACAGAGATATCGCTATTACTCTAGACATAAAAATATGGCTATTATTAAATAATCATGTTAGAAAAAACACAAGATATGATTCTGCAGTTTTTAACCAAAAAACTAATTTGTAAAAGAAAAAAAGACTTGAAGATACCCACTAAAATGTATATACTTATTTAGGAGTTATGAAATAATGGGTAACACCTATATTTGTATTATGTTTTTTCAAGTCAACTAAATTTATGACAATAAGAATGCATCACTTTTGTAATTAAAACAAATGACTTTTTTCGAAAACAAATTAAAACTCTCCATAGTGCCATAAAATACAAAGGTCTCTCAAAATTTAAAACCTAAAGACAGTTCTCATTAGTGTCAGGAGCAAATCAAAACATGCCACTCTCATTATAATCATTTCCCATTATTCTGAAGGCTTAATCAATGAACAAAAGAAAAGAAAATAATATATAAAACTTGGAAAGAAAGATAATGTCATTAGTTGTGGACGATATGTCGATATCACAGAAAATACAATAGTATCCATTGAAAAATTAATAAATGTAATTGATTTCAGCATGGTAGTAAAATTTATAAAAAAAATATGCAGAAATCAAAATTGTTCTCAGATCACATCAATAGTCTAATTTTTAAAATTCCATTAATAATAGATGTGGGCATTCAGAGTTTTCTGGAAGAATACCAAATTAATACAGAAATAATGAATTATCCAATAAATGGCATTGAAAAAATTAGTTATCCATTTAGAGAAAAAAATAAACCTTATACCCTTATCTCATACAAAGTAACACAAGATAAATTAAATACTGAACTGTATATAGAAAAAAAAAGCAAAAAATAATATTAGAAGAAAACACCGGATGATGATAATTCTACAATTTTTGAATGAAGAAAGTCTTTTAATTGACACCAATAAGGATATCAAATATATATATATATATATAAAACACTTATTGAGTGCTTAACAGACCCTCTTCTAAGTGCTTTTACATCTGTTAATTTATGTGTGCCCTCTAACCTTTTATGAGAAAGGAACTAATATATGAAAGGCACAGACCTAAGGCACACAGAGGCTAAGGCATGGTTAGTAAATGCCGGGGCTGATGTCTTAACCTAAGCTATCTGGTTCAAGATTCTGTCCTCTTATCCACATTCTTTACCGTCACAAGACACACACAAAGTGACAGACAAAAATGAATACTTAACATCACGAATTTCTGTATGGAAAAAAGACAACATAAAAAAGGTAAATTAAAACCAAGAAAAAAATATTTGTAACATATATGATAGGTAAGAGATTAATAATCTTACGCAGCTCTTGCAGGTCAATAAGAAAAAAAGAAGAACTATACCCTAAAAAACAGGCAAAAGACATGAATAAGCAGTCACGATGAAAATAATGGAAATAGACAATAACAACCAAATTAAATAATGTTTAACCTCACTGATAATCAAACACAAATTTAAACAAAGTTACGCTATTTTTCCATCTATTATGTTGGTAAGTGTGAAAATGATTGTCATTGCCATTTTGACCAGGGTGTGGCAATACAGGCACTCTCATGCACTGTGTTCAGAGAAGAAATTTACAAAACTTTTTGAAAGGCAATGCACAATATGTACCCAAGTTCAAAATGTGCATAACCCTTTCGTGGTGAGGTTGCTCTTTTAAGAATTTTGCCTAATTAAGTAAAAGGAAAAATGTAGTTCACAATGAACTTTGCAGTAGTCATATTTTTAATCATGAAAAATTAGGAACTAGTTAAATGTACATCCACAAAGGTTTGTCAAACATATTATAGTACTTTTACACAATGGAATATCATTCATTGATGTAAAAGAGAATCATATAAACATGTAAGTACTAATATGTAAAGATATCCATGGTATGCTATTAAGCAAAAATATTTACATTACACAGCACCATGGACTGAATGGCTCTATGTTTATATGGACACTTTCGAAAGTCAGGAAAGCTTTACAAGAAAGTTATCTCTGGGGCCGGCCCAGTGGCGCACTCGCGCCGAGGGTTCGGATCCCACATACAGACCGGTTCCTGCTCACTGGCTGAGCGAGGTGTGGGCGCAACACCGAGGGTTGCAATCCCGTTGTCGGATATGAAAAAAGACAAAAAGGGAAAAAAAAAGAAAGTTATCTCTGAGTTACTCAGACTGGGGCTGGATGTAGGTAGGGCAGGTGGATGAGAGTGAAAAGAAAGATTTCAGAGAAGAGTTATGTTTCTATCTATATATGACTATATTGTTTTACTTTTACTTAAACATACTTATATACATTATAAAAACAATAAAAATATTTTCATTTTGAAAAAAAAAAAAAAAAACTAAGTACCTAATTTCCATTACCTAATACTCCTTCCTGCCATTCATTACACTCAACAACAGCTAAGTCTGACTCTAGGGGGGAGCTCCTTGCCAAGACTCTCCTTTTTCTGCATCACAGAATTAATTCTCTTACTCAAGACAGTGCTTGTTTTCTCTTCTTCCTAAAATGTTTCCCTTTCCAACTCTATCTATCAAATAGTCTTTAATAGTAGGAATTGCTCAAAGTGCCATTTATGCAATGGAACTTTCTGTATTACTTTTCCTCTTTGGTTTTTTCATTAAAAAAAATCTATTAGAGAGTTGACCACAATATGGTATGCATTATACTAATCTGTGTATTTGACTCTCTTCTCTAGGAACCGCTAGGCTGTTTGGTGGCAGTGCCTCCTTTATTTTTTATCCTCCCACCATGTCTAATCTTCACACATGTACATAATAAATGTTCACTGAATTGCTTAAGGGGCTATGCAAGTACACTTCAAAAATTTCATGGAAAAACAGAATTTAAAGATAATACAAATCTTTCCATGAACTTTGTGAAGTATCCTTGTGTATATAATGTGATAGCTCAATTGATAAATAAAATGATAGTAAGTGTGTTTGTTTTTCAATTACTGAAACGTGATTTATCTATGGCAAAGTTTACTCTCATTTCTTTGAGAAAATGGATAATAAAATCATTCACATAAAACAAGAGGCATGGCAATGCTCTTAATATTTAAACAATTTTGAGATAAATGATGCCCTAAAGAAGTATATTCAGTGCTAAAACAGCGGCATTCTTATATTTTAAAAAATATATCATTACTGAAAGTCTTGTTAAGCTAACCAGGTTGAGGATCTAAAGTTTTCAATAGCTACCAGTTGTAACAATCGAAGAGATTGGCAGAAGACTTTGAATCAATGTCAAGTCCATCTTTATGAAATGTATCTTTATTTCACTAAAACCACATCTATTACCCATTCTCTTATATCTGTGTTGAGTGCTAATACCTTCCCACTGTCCCCACCTAAGGAAAACACTACTGTTTGAAAAAATGTTGAAAGATTTTGAGGTCTAATTCCCATGTGCCTTGTATATATTAAAAAAATTAATAGTGAAAATTCAGCTTATTTACATAATTCTGTTGATGGGGGACTCACTCCCTGGGGAGATAATTAATTCAAATTTTATATAGTATTAAACAGAGGAAATTCATTCTGATTGGAACTAAAATATGTTTCCTTATAATTTCTACCTATCAGTCCTAAGTTCTGGCTTCTGTAAAAGCAAAACATAAACATAATTGCTTGTCAGTATTAGAGACCAGCCTATTCCAAGTGTCTCAGGTCCCTTTCACTCTGTTTTTACAAAGCACTTGCACCCAATACCAGCACACTACAGATACACGATCCCTGTAACCTTCCTATTCATTTTCCTGTTCTTACATTCTTTGAGTTTTAGCTTATTTCTAAGCCGTTAAGCCATTGTTACTCTCCGTACTTATCAATTCCCTTCTTTTTCTCTCTAGATTTAATATTGAAATAGCTACTCTGAACTCTGAAACTTGGCATGTCCAGTTGTTGCTCCAACATCTAGCTCTTCTGCTTACCTTTTCTGAAGCCCTGGACAATGACAGCATACCCTTAGATCTATGTCCTACTTTTTCGGCTCTATCATTATACATATATATATACATATATATATATATATATATTCAATATATGACAGCATACCCTTAGATCTATGTCCTACTTTTTCGGCTCTATCATTATACATATATATATATATATATTGAATATATATATATTCAATATATATATATATATATGTGAATTTCCCAGGTTTTGCTCTTTCATCCAATCTAAGTTTCTGAACTCTTAATACAAATTCTAGCCCCAGAGACTGCTTTCAAAAGGGCCATCCTACCCAAGAGGAACTCCCAGATATTGAATATTGTCACTTAACCAAAATGTTCAAAGGTATCCATTTCCAACAAGCATCATATTTGCAGAACTTCATTATTCTTCTGCCTGTGATACCTGCTTGTCTAGAGCATGGAGTTTTACAATGCCCACATCCATATTTCTTCTCAGATAACAGCCTTTATTCTTGATCTGTCCAATTTCATCAACCTAATCTTGCAATCAACAGCTAAAATCCAATTGGAATAAAAAATAACTATAAAACTACATCTCACATTTCCTGCTACATAGAGCAAATTCAGAAAAATCTAAACAAAATTATAAAATTGGAGTAACAACAGTACTATTTTACTTCCTTTTTTTCTGAAGATTAAAAAATATACTTATTTTTGGAAACAAAATAAATAAAACAGATTGATTCTACTTTATAAATATCAATTTGGGTAATGAGTTGCATATATATTTTTAAAAATGTATTTAATTCTCTTTAACAGTTTAAAAATGAATACTGTATGTATAGCTTTTTTGTTGTCAAAGAATATTTAAAATTAAAACTCCTTCAAAGGTAATGAGGCTTTAAACATCTCTTCAATTTCAATCTGTCCAGAATCTTCCAAGGAAGCCCTACACTAATTATAATTTGTTACAACAAATAAAGGAAAAATGAAACTCATGTTTTATACCAGAGAGAGGCCAAAAGGTTAACATTCCCTCTCTTAGGCCTGAAAGAAAGTCAATAAATGAATCTCTGAAGCTTTCCCCAGAAAAGCTGGATCTTTAGTGACAGTGAAGAAAATCTATTCTGGAACTGTACCTATTAAAGAAAACAGATAGAACAAAGAATAATGGAAGATCTGTGGAGAAAATAAAGAAACAACAGCTATGATTTTTTTTTTTTAACCCAAAGTGAGTTTCATCATCTTCCGTCACCCTCACAGGGAAGAAACATTAGCTCAAGAACGGTTCTTAATAAAATTAGTCTTTAAGATTCATGTTGGTACTTTAATACATAAAATGTATCTTTCAGTATTTTAAAAAAAGATAAAGTTAGAGAACAAATTATGTGCCAGGTAGAAGAATCTAATGATAGGGAAAATTAAGTCCAACTAATATTTTTCTGTAAGTTGAATTTTGTATTAATTCAAATTATATAAAGCACAGAGACAAAGATGAAACATGCTTCTAATTTTATTGCAAAGGGTACTGAATCCTTTATAGATTATATCTTCCTAAGCATTTGCATTTGCATTTTCTGTTCCCTCTGCCTGGATCACTCTTCACAGGTATTTGTTAGGTCCTTTCCTTTGCTTTCTCAGGTCTTAATTCAAATACCACCCTTTAGCCAGACATTCCCTATCTATCCTACCTAAAATTGCAAACCCCATCCAACCACTAGCCATCCCCCCTCCCTGACATTTGTCTTAGCTCTCATATCTAACTACCCACTAAAGTGTTTCACAAGCACAGGATTTTTTTTTCCCCACTTTTCTTTACTATACATTCTTAGCAGCAAGAATAATGTACAGCACATTGAAGGCACTCAAAAAATATTTACTGAAATAAAAATGAATGAGAAAGGAAACCTAGAAAAAACTTAAATGTGAACCCTATGGTTTCTAACCAGAAATTTAAGAATTTCAGATTTGAAAAATAAGTATGTGCCCATTGATTTTTTTAAGGAGGCTAAAAGAAATGTAAAAGGCATTGGAATAAAAACATGAGTCATATAAATATGAAAAGAATTAGGAAGCAACTTACAAGTTTTACATGGTATCTCCAGGAAGGCTCTGCTTAATGAAATTTTATTAAGGCATGTAAACAGATGAAAGAAGTCCCATAATATTAAATATAAAAGGACAAAACTCAACCCGTACTTTTCTCTTATTCCTATATCAGCTATTCATTTTAGGCTGTCCCATTATTTATACAGGCTCAACATGCTTTACCATTTTTACCACTTCTGATTCCAGTACTTTCTCTGTGCAGCTTCAAACTTAAAGCCAATTCTTGACTTTGAGTCATCAATTTATTCTTTATACATGGTTTAATTTTAAATTTCCCACATCCATTAATAGGCTCTGATGTAATATACACCAACTTGCATTGTTTTATTCTGCCTTCTAATAGGACCATTCCCCTAAGCAAAACTCCATGTACCAGTTAGAAGTCTACGGCAGTGGCCACTACTGCAGTGGCAATCGAGAGATAATATAAAATATCTTAGATTAGAAGAGTTGAATAGAGTTGGAAAATAAAAGGGGATCACACACAAACAAAAAGATAAATGTGAGAAACAAAAGGAAAGGAAACAAGTAGTGTTTAGTGAATGACTCCTTTTAACCCTAGATACCACGTGGAAAGACTATATTGTACATGTGTTGGAATCAAGGTTTCATGCAATTAACACAGTCCATGGTGTTGAAAACCTATTTATATATCCAAAATGCCATACTGATAATTTTCATCTCCTCTAAGATTAAACAGGATCCTAATTACATAAAGAAAGGAAAAACGTGTCATTCATAGTTCTATTTGATAGTACTCCAATTAACCTTTTCAATTATTTTTCCTAATACTACTTTCTCTACAAATCTACCTAATCAAGTTACTTCAAATGCCTTATGCTTTCTCTCCCAAATTGTTCATAGTCTGGCATTCAATAACTTTATAACATACCTCCAATGTTGTTTTTCTGTTTAATCATTTGTTATTATCACAGGAATTTGTTGATCCAGCAAAGCTGGTTTATTGTTGGCACTTAATTTACTTATCATGTTTATTGTTTATTGTCTGTCTGCATCTACTAGAATACAATATATAAGAGGGTGTGGATTTGAATCTGTTTTTGTTCATTGATATGCCCCAAGCACCTGGCACATCATTGCTGAAAAAATGATTTTTTAAATAACTTATAATCCCAAACAACCTTAAATCAATTGTTTCCTCCGCATTCCCAATGTGTCTGTCCTAAATTAGGCTTTCCTTAACATTCTCCTAGATGATTGTAACAGTTTCATAACTAATTTCCATTCCTAATATTCCTTAGGCTAACATATCCTCTTATTAGTAATTTTTCTAAAATACAAATCTGATCAGGACTTCTTCTTCTTTTTTTGCCAAGAGACTTTGTATTATAGTCTTACACAAGGAAACTTTTCCAATTTCTTCTACTACCACTTCAAACCAGAGCACTTTTCTTTGGGCTACGCTACCAAGGAAATGAGCTTGTTTATATTTATAAGCACAGAGCATAGGCTATTGATCTTTTATGAGAAACAGTGGAAGCTCAAGACTAAGAAAAACATGGTGAAAGAATGTAAAGCTCTCTCAAGCAATGACTTTCAGATATTTTATTTACCACCCATCGGAGAAATACATCACATTGCCTCCTAAGGATATATATATCCTTAAGATATATATATACTTCACAAGAGAGATATGTATACACACATACACACACATATTTACAAGTTCAAAAGCATAATATTTGTTATTACTACACGCAACCAATTTTATATTTGTTTTTATTCTATTATATTCCATTTGTGCAGGCACAATTCACTAAATTTACTTCACAAACTACTAATGAGCTGCAATGCACAATCTGAAGAAAAAAAAAATCTGTTAAAGGAAATTGAGACTTTTGGCATGACTAAATTATAGCCCAGGGTACTGATAACATTATTCAATGAGACTGAACTTCTGTTGGTGATTCTGCAGCAGTCATAGAAAATTGGAGAGGTTGTGTAATACCGTGCATGTAAATGGTACTTCTGTTTACAACAAGGAAGGGGAAAAGGTATATTCGATAAACTACATCGCTGGGTTATAGTCTAAGATGGATAATTTAAGGAAACATTTATAAACACATGAAAGGAAGTAGTAACCATAACAAAATTTCTGTTAAAATTAATCAAATCAGACTAACCTCACTTGACTAGCTGCTAAACTAATATATCAGGGGCAATTATAGTATACTATAATCATATAGTACAATTTCAAGTATAGTATAATAATAAAGCATAGTATAATTTCAAAAGGCATAAGGAAATAAAAGCCTCATTTGTTCCTATGACAGAGATAAACATGGTGTGAACATTAACTCTATTTGCTTTTCTGCTGGACACACAACTAGACTATCTTTCCCAGTCTCTCTTGCAGTTAGGTGGGATCGTGTGACTAGGTTCTGACCAACAGAATGTGAACTAGAAGTGATGCACCATGCTCTCAGATTTGACTCCTCTCCTGTAAAACCTAGTGTTCTTTCCTGATCCCTCTCACCTCCTCATGACAACACTTCAGAATTGGTTCCTTTCTCTCTCGCATTATCAATTGTATCTTTTGTATGGACTCTATACACATCAGCATCCAGCTATGATGTAATATTTCCCAAATTAATATACCCATCTCTTTAACCTTACGTACATATGTCTCCAGATTTTTCTCTATTTCTCTGCTCCCTCTACAGGACAATTCCTCTATACAACTGTCTATACTCATTGTTTCCTTTTCTGATCTTTCGATTGCCTCTTGAATCTGTTTTAATCTGGTTTTCTATCCTGGCCCTAAACAGCTCTTGTCAGGATAACAAATGACCTTCACACTGCTGAGTCCACTGCATTTTTATTTCAGTCTCATCTTGTTTGATTTCTTGTGAACAGCTGTTCCATCTTCATTGCTTCATCTTCACTTAGTTTTCAAAGTAAAAACTCTCTAGGTCTCCTTATACTTACACCACACTAGCCACTTACCTACCTCCCTGGACACTCATTTAGTTACTTCACGATTGTTGGCATGCCCCAAGGTTAGTCATTAGATCCTGACAGAGTTTGGATGTGTTGTTGCCCCAAAACTTATGTGGAAATCTGATCCCCAAAATGGCACTGTTGGGAGCTGTTTGAGTCATGGGGGTAGATCCCTCATGAATGAATTAATGCTCTCCTTGGGGTGGGGGTAGTGAGTGAGTTCTTACTTTATTAGTTCCCAGGACAGCTGGTTGTTTAAAAAGATCCTGGCACCTCCCCTCTCTCTCTCGATTCTTCTCGCGTCATGGGGGTAGATCCCTCATGAATGAATTAATGCTCTCCTTGGGGTGGGGGTAGTGAGTGAATTCTTACTTTATTAGTTCCCAGGACAGCTGGTTGTTTAAAAAGATCCTGGCACCTCCCCTCTCTCTCTCGATTCTTCTCGCCATGCAATCTGCTTGTACCTGCCAGCTGCCTGCCGCTTTCCTCCAAGTTTCAGGTATTATGTTATAAGCAACATAAAAACAAACAAATACAGATCCCTTATTGTCTCTGCCTACAGTCACTACCTAGATGTTCTCACCAAGTTTCATACCTTCAAATACCAAGTACACAGAGATGACTGGCAAATTATATGTGTAGCCCAGACCTTTCACTTGAACATTAGACCTATACACACATTGGCTTCCTGAATAATTTGGATGGTCTAATAGTCATCTTAAATTTAAGAAGTCCAAAATTGAGCTGATTATCCTCTCCAAACCTGAGCTTTTCTAGTTTTCTCTATTTGGTCATTGAAAAATTCATTTTTCCAGGTGTAAGCCAAAAATCTTGGAATAATCCTTGACTATCCTTTTTCTTCCATGCTCCACATTTAGTCCATCAGTGAATCCTTTCAATTCAAAATATAGCCAAACTCAAGTTTCAAAAGAATTTCCACAGCTATCATCCCAGTCCAAGTTCTCCTCCTCTCTCATCTCTTACTATTGTAGTAAATTTCTAACTGTTTTCTTATTTCTACATTCTTCCCCAGGAGTCTGTCACCCACATAGCAGCGAGAGTGATTTTTTGAAGTGCTTATATTCTTGAGAAGATTGGTATAATAATATCCAGAACGATACCTTTAAAATAACAATCAGATCATTTCACTTTTCCGAACTTCACATATATGTGATTTGATCAACTTTGGAAAATATGAAAGAGACTGTTTAACATACTACACTTTAAAATCAAAAAAGCTATGGAGGGAAGTGGCTGGCAATAGCACCAGCCAGCGGAACCATGTGGCTGGATGCAGCCCCTCACCCCACCTCAGACCCAGTGGGGAGAACCAGCCTATGGATCCAACCCACCAAGTTTGTCCTTGCAGAACACCACAGCACTAGGGGCTCATTCTATGACCACAAAGTCTCAAACGAGAACCAAGGTGGTTTAACATAACCACCACACCTACTGTCAAGCAAAGACAATTCACCCCCACAGTAGCAACCAGGGTCACTCCATAGCCAAGCTCAGTGTAATAGAAGAAGCAAATCACCTACCAAATTACCAAGCATCAGCAAAAAAATAATAGAAGTACAAACAATCAAGAAGAAATGACACCAGCAAACGGATATAGTAATGCCCCAAAGTCAGACTCCATTGAACAGGGAATCCTTGAAATGTCTGAAAAAGAATTTCTAGCAATGATCTCAAGAAAACTTGAAGAAATAAAGGAAGACTCAATTAGAGAACACAATGAAACAAGAAAAACATCCAGAATATGAAGGAGGAAATCTACAAAGAGATTAATACCATAAAAAAGAGTGTAGCAGAACTTCTAGAAACGAAAGACTCACTCAGAGAAATAAAAAATATAACTGAGAGCTTGAGCAGCAGGGTAGAGCAAGTAGAAGGAAGAATTTCAGAGCTTGAAGATGGTCTTTTTGAAATAATTCAGGCAGACAAAAAAAAAAAAAAAGAATTAAAAATAATGAGGAAAACCTAAGAGAAATAGCAGACAACTTCAAGCACTCTAACATCCGAACTCTGGGTATTCCAGAAGGGGAGGAGAAAGAAAAAGCTATTGAAAACCTATTCAAGGAAATAGTAGCAGAAGATTTCCAAGGTGTAGGGAGAGATTGAGACCTTCAGATCCAGGAAGTTCAAAGGTCCCCAAACAGATTCAGCCAAAAAGACCCTCCCAAGACATATTATAGTTAAATCTGCAAAGCTCAAAGACAAAGAGAGAATTCTACAAGCAGCAAGAGAAAAACATCAGGTCACTTACAGGGGAACCCCCATCAAACTAACAGCAGACTTTTCAACCGAAACCCTACAGGCCAGAAAAAAGTGGATTTATTCAAAATACTAAAAGAAAAAAAACTGCCAGCCAAGAATTCTTTACCCAGCAAGGCTCTCCTTCAGAAATGAGGGAGAAATAGTGTATTTCCCAGACAAACAAAGGTTTTGGGAGTTCACCACAACATGACCAGCCCTGAAAGAAATTCTCAAGAGAGTAATTCGTTTGGAATTGAATAATGGTGACCACCATCATAAATACATGAGAAAGAGCAAAACCCACAGTTAAAACAAAAATGCCAGCAAGAAAGAGAAAGAAGATAAATCATTCCACCTTAAATTCCCAACTCACATTGAGGAAGAGAAATAAAAAGGAAAATAATGGTTTATAAAGATACATAAACCACCTAAACAAGTAGCAATTAAATGACAGGAATTAAACAACACTTCTCAATAACTACTCTGAATGTGAATGGACTAAACTCCCCATTCAAAAGACACAGACTAACTGACTGGATTAAAAAGATAGACCCAAGTATATGCTGTCTTCAAGAGACCCAACTCACGTGTAAAGACACTCATAGACTAAAAGTGAAGGGATGGAAAAAGATATACCATGCAAATGGAAACCAAAAGATCAGGAGTAGCTATTCTTATATCAGACAAAATAGACTTTAAACCAAAAAACATTAAAAAAGACAAAGAAGGCCATTATATAATGATAAAAGGAACTATTCAGCTAGAAGACATAACAATCATAAACATGCATGTACCCAATACACCAAGTTATATAAAGCAAACACTCTTACACATAAAAAAGAAATAGGACCTAAGGTGTTAATAGTGGATAATCTGAACACCCCTCTCTCAGTACAGGACAGATCTTCCAGGTAACAAATCAACAAAGAGACACAGGATTTAATCTGTACCTTAGAACAACTGTACCTGGCAGATATATACAGAACATTTTACCCAACAGCTAAAGAATACACTTTCTTCTCATCAGCTCATGGAATATTCTCCAGGATACACCACATATTAGGTCACAAATCTAGTCTCAGTATATTAAAAAAACATGAAATCATTCCAACGATCTTTTCAGACCACAATGGACTAAAACTGGAGATAAACTATAAGCAAAATTCTGGAAGCTATACAAATACATGGAAAATAAATAATAGGCTCCTGAATGACCTATGGACCCAAGAAGAAATTAAACAGGAAATCAAAAAATTTCTACAAACTAATGAAAATAAAGATACATCATAGCAAAACTTGTGGGATACTGCAAAAGCAGTCCTAAGAGGTAAATTTATGGCAGTAAATGCTTATATCTAAAAATGGAAAGACTTCAAATAAATGACCTAACTCTATGCCAGAAAGAACATGAAAAACAACAACGATCCAAACCTAAAGGAAGTAGATGGAAAGAAATAATTAAGATCAGAGCAGAACTAAATGAAATAGAGACCGAGAAAACAATAGAAAAGATCAACAAAACTAAAAGTTGATTTTTCGAGAAGATAAGCAAAATAGCTAGGTTAACAAAAAAAAAAGAGAGAGAAGATCCAATTATAAAAATCAGAAATGAAAAGGGAGACATTACAACTGATACCACAGAAATACAAAGAATCATTACAGACTATTAAAAACAACTATATAACAACAAATTTGAAAATCTGGAAGATATGGATAAGTTTCTAGACACATATAAATCACCAAGACTGAACCAAGAAGAGATAGAAAACCTGAACAGACCAATAACAAGCTAGGAGATTGAAGCAATAATTAGCAATCTTCAAACAAAAAGAAGTCCAGGTACGGATGGTTTTACAGCTGAATTCTATCAAGTTTTAAAGAGGAGTTAATACCAATTCTCATGAAACTATTCCAAACAATTGAAACAGATGCTACTCTCTGAAACTCATTTTATGAGGCCAACATAACAAAAAAAGAAAATTATAGGCCAATATCCTTGATGAACCTAGATGCTAAAATCATCAACAAAATATTAGCATTTAAAAAACAGCAACATGTTAAAAAATTATATACTATGATCAAGTGGGATTCATCTCAGGGATGCAAGGATGATTCAACATATGAAAGTCAATAAATGTGATACATCACATCAACAAGCTCAAGGACAAAGACCATATGATTATCTCAATAGATGCTGAAAAAGCATTTGACAAAATTCAAAACTCCTTCATGATAAAGACTGTTAACAAATTAGGTATAGAAGGAAAATATCTTAACCCTTTCATATGGAAAAACAAAAGACCCCAAATAGCCAAAGCAATCCTGAGCAAAAAAAAAAACAAAGCCAGAGGCATAACACTGCCTGACTTCAAATTATACTACAAAGCCGTTGTAACCAAAATAGTTATGGTACTCATATAAAAATAGACATTCAGACCAGTGGGGTAGAATAGAGAACTCAGAAATCATCCCTCAGGCTTACAGCCATCTGATATTAGACAAAGGCTACAAAATTCTAAATTGGGGAAAAGATTGCCTCTTCAACAAGTGGTGCTGAGAAAATTGGGTATCCATATGCAACAACATGTTAAAAAATTATATACTATGATCAAGTGGGATTCATCTCAGGGATGCAAGGATGATTCAACATATGAAAGTCAATAAATGTGATACATCACATCAACAAGCTCAAGGACAAAGACCATATGATTATCTCAATAGATGCTGAAAAAGCATTTGACAAAATTCAAAATTCCTTCATGATAAAGACTGTTAACAAATTAGGTATAGAAGGAAAATATCTTAACACAAAAGCCATTTATGACAAGCCCACCACCAGTATTATTCTGAATGGGGAAAAATTGAAGGCCTTCCCCTTAAGGATAGGAATAAGACAAGGAGTCCACTCTCACCACTTCTATTCAACATAGTACTGGAGGTACTAGTTAGAGCAATCAAGCAAGAGAGAGAAATAAAGGGAATCCAGATTGGAAAACAGGAAGTCAAACTTTCCCTATTTGTAGATGACATGATACTACATATAGAAAAACCTAAAGACTCTATCAAAAAACTCCTATAGCTGGTTAATAACTTCAGTAATGTTGCAGGATACAAAATAAATGCCCTCAAATCAGTAACATTTATATACTCAAATAACGAATTAACAGAAAGAGAAATAAAGTAAGCTCATTTACAATTGTCACCAAAAAAATACAATACCTAGGGATCAATTTAACCAAGGAGGTGAGGGATCTCTACAATGAGAATTACAAACCACTTCTGAAAGAAATTAAAGAAGACACAAAAAGATNCTAGTCATTAGGGAAATGCAAATTAAAACCACATTGAGATACCACCTCACTCCAGTTAGACGGGCTATAATCAAAAAGATGGTGAATAACAAATGCTGGCGAAGGAGTGGAGAGAAGGGAACACTACTGCACTATTGGTAGGACTTTAAATTAGTCCAACCACTTTGGAAAACAATTTGAAGGTTTCTCAAACAACTACAGACAGATCTTCTATATGATCCAGCAATCCCTCTTCTGGGTATATATCCAGAGGAATGGAAATCA
>NW_007726521.1:189314-199610 GCF_000696425.1 Galeopterus variegatus
AAGCACAGAGGGATAAATATCACATGTGCTCACTCATATGTGGGAGCTAAGAGAGAAAGGAAGGTAGAAAGGAAAGACAACAGTGTGCGATGATCCAACAGAGGGAGGGAACATTCCTAGGGCTATAAATTGGAGTGGAGGGAGAAGGGAAAGGGGAGGAAGAGTAGGGGATAAAGAGTAGGGGAGGGGACAAAGGGTACAAAAGTAATTTCTGGTAATGGGTATGCCCCCAGTAGGAATCTGCCCTCACATTTTGGGCATGAGGGGGGACAATCAACATTGCATCTCATGAATATTTGTTGTAAATAAATAAATAAAAAGAGCTGTGGATCAAGTTGTTTTTAAAAATTATTTTGAAAAGCTGTTTTTCAACATAAATTGACATATGCTATTTGTTCTTTGAAGTTACAATTTTACCATGATATCTAATCCTAAATATTAGGCCTTGTAAAGAGAGTATACAGATTAATTTGCTTAGTCAAATCTGCTAATCTTCTAGAATACTACATTGGGGGATTGAGCAATAATTTAAATAGTGATGATTCTTCAGCAATATATTTTACATGCCCTGTAATTATATTAATATTGTATAAACTGCATAAGATATATACAAAATGTACTTGGTATTGTATACACATTATCCATGCTTGCAGCTCTTGTATTACAAAAAAATTAAGTAATACTGTGTTAATAAGGTGAAAGAAAAATCTAAAGACAAATACCATAAGCACTTTTAGAGTATCCTTTCTCTTACTATCTTACATACAAACATACACACACGTCATTGTTTTAATCAAAATGGACATAATTTCATGAAACTATACCCTTATCGGTCTCATGGTAAAGTGATCTGAAAACTCATTATTCCTAGCTGCTGCTAGAGATTCACAGATATTTAGCTAGGTGACAATATAAATAAATTAAGCAATAGTGTTTTACCTTTATGATGATGCATATGAAGGGCTATTCACACTTGGCTGTAGGATCACAAAGCATATTTTTTTTAAAAATCCATAACCAAAATATTCTTTATAAATTGAAAAATCAAAATCAGGAACATAAAAACAGACCTGCAAAATTGTACTCATATATCCATTTTTTTCCTGCACTATATCCTCTGAATTAGACTCAGAGGGACTTTTCTCCTTGCCCTTTCCTCAATCTGGAGATAAATAATGCTAAGGATCCTTCTTTAGTTGTCTGACCCAGCCCTGTTCCTTCAAAATGCCTTTTATCTATGAGTTACTTTTCTAATAAGCATAATAAACTTTTAAATGGAAAGGTCATATCAACACCTTTTAAGGGTCAGTAGATTTCAAGACTGAAAAATTGAGACTATAAACTTTATTTCTATTTTTCTTTAAACTAAATTACATCTTTTTTTTTTTCATGTTATATTGCCTATCTTCTGCTACCCCAAATCTTCTGGATGAAAATTTTTACCTAAGGTAGTTTAATCATTTTGATAAAACACTGCGTAAAAATAATGCTTAATGATGGGATTAAACATGTTATTTAATTGGCATTTCTTTATATTTAATTTGTGCCTTTAGTCCAGAAGAATTAGGAAGTTACCTGGAGTTCATTGCCACAAATGATATTTCAGAGACATAACAGATTTCCTTCAAGTTCTATACGTTATAAATAAAAGCTATGATATATTTGACAAAAGTAATTTGTATAGGAATATTTTTAAAACTATTTTTCTGACATTTATTCAAAAAGCATTTTCTGCACTTAAATTGGAATGACCATAGAAATTTACTAACCTTTCTTGACATAGTGACTTAAAAATCCATTAAATGTTAAAAAAAATGCACTACTTGACTCTTTTGTAATTCTAAGAGCAAACAGCTATTAAACATTTTCAGGATCATTAAATTAAAAAATGATAAGGAAAGAAAATCATTAACTAATTTATATTTCTCTTCTAATGGGAATAGAATTAGTAATTACTTTTGCTGTTGAAACATCCAGTAGTCAGTCACTTGTGTCGAAATAGCATGCCTATCGTTCAAGGTATAGAACCTACTGACCTTAAGTTAGAAAAGTTCACAGTTGTATTTGTAGACTAGTGTTAAGCAAATGGCATAGAATTTTCATACTTATCCATCCAAACTATTATTTTCAAATTCCCTTGTCCTATGTTGCTTTTACTTTTATACTTTTTTTAGATTTCAACCATTTTTTTGCTCAGTACCTTAACTATTGTAACACTCGATCTTTTCTAAATTAATCTGTGAATTAATTTGGGCATTTGAAAACAGAGGAGAAGCAAGACAAAATCTTGTATATTCAAGACTTTCATTCAACAATCATGAGATTCATGGAAGTTAGGATAATGAGACATTACAACTCAAAGTTTTATCTACTTCATAGGACAACTTCTAAGCACACAAGGAATTAAGTCCTTTAGCATTTCATCTGTTTCCTTGTAGAAATAATTATAGAATCCATGATTTTAGATGTTTGAAATTTTCTTCACCTCATCTACCTCTTTCCTTGATGGCATTAAAGTCACATAATTTTATTTCAGTTCTCAGATCATAATTTAAAGTTAGAAGATGAATTTGTCAGTAAGATCTGCATTTTGTATGACATTTATTATATTTTTTCTAATATAAATTGAAGTGAAGAGCAACTTAACAGACTGTTAATCTTAAAAAGAAATTAGGAAACCAACTACAAACCAGTTTATTAGAATTTTTAAAATAATACTTTCTTTCCAAACAGACCTGTAAAATTACAGAGTATTGTTTTACAGTATTTAAATTTCCTTTAAAAAATGTGTTTGTTTGTCTACTGATATGAGTTGTTTTATGTGTAACTTATGTGGTGTAGAATAAATTTTCAAGAAGGGCTCAAGATCAGAATCCTAGATCACCCATATGATTCCTTAATAGAAAAGGGTCATCTCTGGTAACTTGAGTTTCCCACAAATCATCACTTATTTTTCTTAATTATGGACTGCTATCTCCTTAAGCATAGGAATATGATACAATGAAAGAGGTTGTTGTAAAATCTAATATATTTGTCTTGATTGGCAACCAATGAAATGCTGTATTATTGGTGAAAAATTACTCCATAGAATTGGGGTATATGGAAATGTGAATTTAACCAAACTTATTAACTTATATTGTTAATTTCAAGTAAGCTTCAGGGGCCCTTGTCCTATTACAACCAGAGTGCAGTTTTACACCACTCTCTGTCATCCACAAACAAGATGTCCTATGCCTGCTCTTACAGAAGGGGCTGCTCTGCGCACACTAACCCGGGGCCTCAGCTTTCCTCCTCAGGCTCCAAATATAAACACCCAGGAGCGTGCTGAACTGTAAAGTGATTCCTAAACGCAAGACACATTTAAGAAGAACTTCAAAAAGAGAAAGTGTTCTTGCATTCTCAATTAGAAATTCTCCTCATACTAGCTGGGATTTCTGAGTGCATCAACACAGAGAAAACAGTTGTTCTCATGTCTTAAAATAGCACAGATTGAACATTTAACCTTTCTGCTGCCCAGTCAGAGTCTAATTACTATTTTATGTTCACACACACACACACACACACACACACACACACACACTTGCCATTTTGCATTTTTATAATGGAATAGAACATAGATTAAATTAGAACAAACACATTACTCGATTAAAGTAGAACAAACACATTACTTTTTAAAAGTAAGAACCTAGAAAAAAAGATGTTTGCAAGCATTTAAAAGAATGATGTCAGACAAGTCAAATTCAATATTTCTATTAAAAAGCAGATCCTTCAAAGTAACTCTATTTTAAGTAATTACCCCATAGTAAAGGGTTTGGTGACTCTTTAGATTATTCATAATGAGGGATAATTATATTTTCTAATCCTTGTGTTATATTTAGCAACTTACTAAGGCTCTACAGAGGACATGAACTTCTAGGGCACTTAGAATAACTGTGTCTCCCCAAGATTTGTCACATGTTCATTGTTTATAAGTAACCCAGTTTATTTACTAGATACGGGCAATGCCTCATCTCAGAAATAAAAATACTCATTTACTGAAGTTTAACAGGATTGTTCTACACAGAGTGGCATTTTATATTTTCCTGATAAATATTTAAATGGAGGGTCTATTGTCCTTCCATTTTAAAGTTATATATTAGAATTCAAGAGTATCTTCTAAGACAATATCTCAAACCTGAGCTGAAATAGCTAAACACTGATATTCAAGTTTGTATATTTAATGTGATCATATTTATCCCTTCCTCTGTGATTGGGTGAGGAAAAAATGGTCATTAAAAGTTAATTAAACAGCTCAGCTTGGTTTTACGAATATTATATACTGTACCTTTTTATTTTGATAGAAATTTGTATTTCTTTGTCATTTTTCTTTCATTCAGGCAAGCAAATGGGTGGCCATGGTGAGCAATAGCATAGACTTATAACAGAGTGGGAGGGTCATGTTCTTGACGGCAAAGCCCAGACTATATGCCTTAGCTCTGCTATTTTGCTAGCCCTGTGATCTTGGGTAAGTCACTTTGCTTTTCTGAAACTCATTTTCTTCACCTTAATGGCTTTTGCACTCCTTTTAAATAGAGATTACATTCAATAAAAAGGCATTTTTCTGTGAAACAGAGAAGATCATCTGGTAAGTAGGTATGTCAGTCAGATCCCTTCTGGAAGCATGACAGATGCATGGTGTTACACCGTGTGCAGGCACTGATCCTGGCAAGAACAGTCAGTGACCTGCTGTCAGAGCCCATGGAGGTGGCCTGAAGGAGTATTCCAAATGTCCTTCTGCAAGCATTACCCGCTTGGGGAAATTTTTCATCCAAAGGCTACCAAAGGAAAACTCTGCTGTAAACTGTGCTTTTCACCGTCTCCACCTCACCACTTGCACATTCCTTCTGCAAGCATTACCCGCTTGGGGAAATTTTTCATCCAAAGGCTACCAAAGGAAAACTGCTGTAAACTGTGCTTTTCACCGTCTCCACCTCACCACTTGCACATGTTTCTACCGTTTCAAGATGCCATCTGTGTTGTTTTCCAACATCATCACATCAGAGACTGAGGCATCATATGTAACTGCAGTATTTATTACTATGCACATATCTGGAATTTTTGGAATCCTCAGGAAAATTGACAACCTAATAATTTTACTTCTGTATTTTACCATCTTTGATATAAAAACCCTAGTTTTCATTGACACTCAATGAATAAAGGGTGCTGTATCCATGAGTAACATTTGTAAATGCAAAAAAAGGGACATTTTGCTTTTACATAAGTATTAGAGTTAGAGTATTTAATTTATAATGTTTTCTCTTCTTTACAGAAATGCAACCCTTCAGACATGCTAGTATAGGTACAATAATAATTTTACTTCTGTATTTTACCATCTTTGATATAAAAACCCTAGTTTTCATTGACACTAAATGAATAAAGGGTGCTGTATCCATGAGTAACATTTGTAAATGCAAAAAAAGGGACATTTTGTTTTTACATAAGTATTAGAGTTAGAGTATTTAATTTATAATGTTTTCTCTTCTTTACAGAAATGCAACCCTTCAGACATGCTAGTATAGGTACAAGTTATTGTGTGACTTACAAATTATGTGTCACTTTATGTTCAATTATTTTGTTATAATTTTTCTTACATCTTTTGATTCATAAAGTAGATTTTTTTAATTAGAAAGCTTCACACCTTCCTAATTCATATACATGGCAACTCCGTCACTCCTTCGCACTATTGTTTTACTTGTTTGATTGTTTTAAATGTATTATTTCTTCATTGGACTATATATGTTTCTTTGAGGGCAGGGATCATAACTTGTTCATCTCTGTGCTCTCACAATAATTATATTGCAAAAAGCAATCAATGAAATTTTTATAAAATTATAAATAGGTATAAAATGTTTCTAATGAAAATGTATAATAGCATTTTAAGAGAACTTTTTTCTAACAGTAAACATTTAAACAAATAAAACAACAAACAAGCCTTTCTACTATCTGTAATATATAATGGTGGAATGTTTCTCTCCTTATTTCACACCAGGTAATACTGTCCAAAATATTTATTGGGAGCTGAGAACAAAAAAAGGTTTAAATATAATATTATTTTAAACTAAATATCTGTTTAATATACATAAGAGAAAAATATAGGTATTAAGAAGAAACCAACTTCTTAGAAAGAGTTTTGATTTCTTCCTTCCTTCTTCCCTTCTGCAAATATTTTTTGAACACCTGCTGCAAAGCAAGTATTAAAAAGTAGATGTACTTTTTAAAGATAAAGTCTCAAAATTGAGTAATTTTTTCTATATATTTTCAGACTATTTTGTACTATAAAAAATAATTAATTGCAACTAGATATTTTAATCAGTAATAATATAACATTTAGGAGTAACTAGAAGAGACAACTCTATTTCACCCAAGTCAGAGAGTATTATTTCATTATTTAAAATGTATCTTAACTACTGGTTTTTTTAGAAAATCAAAAATTTTCACTCAGTGAAACTAATTATCTCTGTAACCTCAATCCATACAGCACATTTTACTGAAATATATTAAAATTTATTTGGTTGGACTTTCTCTCAAAATGTCTCATATGTAACCCTCCTATTGCATTTTCTTCTCTCCTCTTCCACCTTTTATTAAAATAACTTTAAGTAAGTCCCTTTTCCTCCAAATCTGCCACAATTTCCCTCCCTCCTCATTCTAATAAATCAGATTCATGAGAGTTAGATAAATGCTATCACTTACAATTCCAACAGTTTTATTTGAAATAGGCTCTCAATAATTAATCATGCTGTGATTAATTAAAAAACATAAAAATAAACTTTGTATTCACAACTTTATTTTAGAGTGGTTAATTAAACATCATCCTGAATGAAGGTATTCCTTAATGTCCCTTGGTCATTAACCAAATTTGATTAGCTTGACTTAATCCCTGGAAAATGGTCTTGGGGGTGGAGGGAAGAAAAAGAATCTAAGCAAAATGTGAAAGTCTAAACAAACAAGGTGCAACAGAAATCTCACTTTAAGAGAAAATCCAGTTAATGAGAGTCGTACACATGAAATTTCAAATTCTGTGTCTTCCTTTCAGTTGTGGAAATGAGGCTGGTTTCCTAAATATCCTTCATGTGTTTGAATAAACAGTTTAAATTTTGCACACGGCTCCTATTGAAATGGGTGCTTAGTAAATATGCAGGTGACTATTTTTCAAACGAAAATCTCAACATGGAACCATAACATTTAATCTCTTTATGGGTACTAATTTAACTTATCTCCTAAGCAATATATTTATCAGAAAAAGAGGTTTGTGTGAAATGCCTGTCTTTGCTCTGCAGCACTGATGACACATAATTAAAAAAGAAAACATAACCTTTACCTGAATTTCATCTCCTTAGTTTTATGAATGATCAGGTGTAACCATAAAAGAAAAGAAACACAACTGCTAATATATCCTAGGAACTTGTTCTTAGATATTTTATTTCATTATATCAAACAGATTTTTAAATTGCTACAACTTAAAATTAGCTGGAAGAACAACATGACGACACATCAAATTATTAGCTAAATATATAGTGCTAAAGGAAGAATATTCTGAAAATAAGATTGCTGTTTAAAGATAAAGGAACATTAGGGTCAGCCACTAATGTCAAAGGCAAGTAAATACCATTCCAAGTATCCCAGATGATATGCACTAATACTGGGTTTTAGCTGGATTCAAGCTGATGCAGGTGCATGTTCAGCAGCTGCAAAGGCAACACACACACATTCACATTCACACATAGACATGCATACAGAGCTTAATATAAACTAGCTCTCTTGAAATGTAGAGAACAGAAAACTGTAAACAGAAAAACCTCAAAAAGTAATGAGCTAATATAAATTCTCGAACACTAGCTCTCCAACTCCTTGTGATTGTCTAATTCATAACAGTCCAAGATTTTTAAGCATACATACCCATATATATATATTCAGGTTGAAATTCTAGGAGAAAATTCTTTTTTTTTTCCCAATCTTTTTTTTTCTCTTATTATTCAGATCAACACTATCAGCAAGCTCATCACCTCGAACTGCAATTGTCCCCCACGCACCCCACCTAACTTTTCCCTTCTCCCCCAACACCTCCCCACCCCCGCCAGCAACCCTAGGTCTGCTCTCTCCCTCTGCAAGTCCAACATACCACTGTGGCCTTTGTTTCCTTCGTTCTTTCGGAGAAAATTCTTTCTACAAAATACTTACTAGCTGTTGGACCTTGAGCAACTTAACTAATCGTTTTTATCATGTTCAACTGAAAAACTCTAACTCACATTCACAGAAGTGGAACAAACTATAGTGGAAGCACAATTAGAAGAAAAAATCAAAAGCTACATATTTGGACACATTAAGCTTACAAACACCTATGGGATACCTGCTGTCAGTACTAGCTATCCATCCATAATCATTCTCTCCTTTGTTAATAAAATACCTCCTGAGTTTAAACTGGGCACATTTCTTAGCTTCTCTTGAAGCTTGGCATGGCTATCTGTGCCTTAGCCTGGCCATTGGAGTATAAGAAAGTGACGTGTGCTGACTCTAGATTTTGCCCTTAAAAGAGTTACATGTGTGTTCTTCTGACCTTTTCTCCACTCATGCCACTAAGTGTCTAAGATAACATAGTTGTCCTACCAACCTTGATCATCTACATGAGAGGGATTAACATATATATTGCTTAATTCAATATATTTTGGAGTCTCTTTTTTATAGCAGCTTAGTTTATGCCTTCACTAAATATAATATCTGAGAAAAAGATATTGACTAGGTAGCTGACTACTATATGAGTCTGTGTTCAGGGCAGAGTTCAGGGGTAGAGAAATGCCACATGGCTTTTGCCTTGACTTTTTCCTTTGGTTGCCACTCCACAGGCCCAGAGTACAACAGGCCATATAAGCCAAACAAGCCCAAAGTAGAAAGTGACTTTTTTGCTTTGGAAGAAAATGAAGTCATCTTAATTTACTCTGCCTTCATTTACTATACAGAGGCCAGACTCTTTTTAATCACTATTTGGATATTTAGGATTGTAATTTTGGCATTAAATAAATGGGATTCTATAAAAGATTACATACTGAAGAAACCTGAAGTCATAGATATTCTGTTTGGTCAAATAATATCTATTTTTTAAATTAAATTTGAGTGGCTTAGGCAAAGTTTATCTTTCTAGAACTCACAAAACCCCACAACTCTCCATGGTCTTAAACATCATTCCAATTCACACACCTATACAACTGACTTGGCACTAAGAGGTATTTGAGTTTGAGAGTTCAAGTTGAAAATAACTCTTGGAAGAATTGACCCATTATGCAAAATGTTAGACAGCATGTTTCCTCTTGCAGAGATTTGTTTACTTTGTACACATCAGGCACCGAAACTTCATAGTGAAACTTTACAGCTTAAATCCTCACATCCATGTTTCTCCCGAATAGTATTTTACTGAAGCAATAGGAAAACATATTTAGGTATCTCCTTCAAACATATGGTGTATAACTTTACACAGACAGCACAAGAAAAGGAAAAGATTAGAGTTTCACCAGGCTGAAAGCCAGGACTCAAACTCTGAAAGTCTCCATGGACCATGAAGGGTTAAAACAGCTTGCGTGTTGATAAGTGTAGACTTAAACATTTCAAGAGATCACAGTTATAGTGACACTTTGTCTTAGAATTTATGTTATTCAATTAGTTAATTTTTCTGATATTAATGCATCTTTCAAAAGTCTTGTATCTTGGGACTCCAGACAGGGCACTGGGTTTCTTTCCTCCTCTGGCAAAGGACCCTAGAGTGGAGAGCTATTAAATAGATTTTCTACTTATTATTATATCTGGGATTTCAAATCTATTGAGAAATTTTGGCTCACAAAACCTTTTTTAATAAAGTCCCTCAATAACCCACCTTAGGGAAAAAATCTATATAATTAAATAAAATCAGAGACATAACTTATTGTATATCAATGTGTGTATACCAAATGTATATGAATAAGTTTTACCAAACTATGAATCTGAACACCAACTGAATCAGATTGTTCTCAGATTCTCCCAGCATTTTATGAAACCTATTATTCTTACCCGACATTACTGCAGAATAACAGACCATAGTGACATTTGATTACATTTCTTTTTTTTTTATTTTTTTATTTTGTCAATATACAATGTAGTTGATTATTATGTCCCATCACCGAAACCTCCCTCCCTCCTCCCTCTCCCCCCAACCATCCAGGCATGCCCTTTCCATTTGCTTGTTGTAGGAACTTCAAAAAAAAAAAAATTGTAGTTGTTATATCTTCC
>NW_007726521.1:200504-210511 GCF_000696425.1 Galeopterus variegatus
GTCTTTTGTTATTCCAAATAAATGCTTCTATAGTTCTTTCCATTTCCATGTCCTTGGGATTTTGATGGGGATTGCATTGAATTTGTATATCACTTTGGGTAGTATGGCCATTTTCACTATGTTGATTCTTCCAATCCAAGAGCATGGGATGTCTTTCCATCTTCTTGTATCCTCTCTAATTTCTCTCAGAAGTGGTTTGTAGTTCTCATTATAGAGGTTTTTCACATCCTTGGTTAGCTCAATTCCTAAGTATTTTATTTTTTTGGTGGCTATTGTAAATGGGCAGGCTTTCTTGATTTCTCTTTCTGCCTGTTCACTATTGGTGAATAGAAATGCTACTGATTTGAGTCCTGATTACATTTCTTTTATTGTTGCTTTGTAGCAGATTGTTCTCACCAATAACTGACAAAAATGCAGAAGCGATTGTAGTACCAACATGAAGACAACTATTTCTCTTTTTGTATAGTAAGTGCCTAGAAGTGTGTGAACAGCATAGATCTGGTCTCTTTTTTATTCCATCTTGAAATAACTGCATCACAAATAGAAAATTAATGTTTTTTACAAACTAGAGAAGAGCACATTTCTAAGCTAATTTTTTTAAAAAGGAAAAAATTGTATATGTTTTAACTATTTTCTTACCTGTAACTTAAAGACTGACAAAAAAAGTAAAATATTAAATTAAAAGTATAAGCATATATCTCATGGAAATTATTAGAACTTGTGTAGAAATAAGCTATTTACCCTGAATATTGATGTTTATATATGCTTATTTTGTTATGATAGTATTCAATGCATTTATAGTGTGGGATATTCTCTGCAATAAATGTCCACAAGCTATCCGAAAACCATACCTTTTCCACAACCCTTTTTGACAAATATTTCCTGGCAATAAGTAGTGAAATAATTATGGTTTGATTCATGTGTTCAATTCTTTTGTTATTTTTATTTTTCCATTATTTATCATTAGGTTATCATAATATATATCCATATATGTGTGTTTGTGCATGTGTGTGTGTATATCTGTGTGTGCCCATTATTTTTCCATTGGGATACTAGATGCAAGGAAATTATAACTAAAATAAACTAACAAGAAAGTCTAAATTTAACTCCTAATTAATATACATTCCAAAGTCTGAACAATTCTTCTATATAAATTAACTTTAAAATTTAAATGGTCATGTCTGCAGAGGATTCGCTTATGTTTTGATTCCACTTTCCCATAAAATTATAACAGTTTTACCCTTCTCACTATGCCACAAACATTATATTGATATTTTTGTTTTTCTGTTTAAACCCATTTCCCATGGTCCAGATGTTAACAGCATTGCGGGTATGTAACTAAAACGACCTTAAAATTATTTCAAAAGGGAACAATAGGTTAATATTATCACATTTCTTATCTTTCTCAAAGCAAACTCTTACTGAAAATAATGTCCCCATATTCTTTTATTTTATTCATAGTTGAGAAAACAGAATAGTGCCAACCAAATTGAACTATTTCTCAGTAATAACCATTGTCCCTGTTTGGGAACATCACAGCCTGAAGCATCAATGTTTATGAGAACAAAATACATTTATTTTGTTATAGATTTCCAACTGTCTGTTCTCACTAGAAAATGATTCCATAATTTACATAGGTAGGAAATATTTTCAGCTTGCTGTCTGTATTTCACAAACATTCTGCAATGTGTAGTAATCTTAAAATGAATGCTAATTTGTAGAACCCTCTAGACACTGTTTTTGTTTTTGTTTTTTTAAGTTTGTTAAATTTCTCTGAGGAAAGTATGGGCATATTTATTTGTCCACTCTTCACAATTAAGAATGTCAATATTTTATTAAATATTTTTGAATGTCAATATTTGTTTAAATGACTTGCAGAAGCCAATATAAAATCAAAATAAGAAATAATGTGGAGGAGAAAATGAACTTAAATCATTCAAGTAAAACAGAACAAAACGGAAACTAGTAAAACTTTATTCTCTGACTCTAACTCTGTTTGTTATCCACAACATTGAGATATAATGTGATCTCAAGCTGTGGTGAGGAATAAATAAGGAAATCTGTGTAAAATATTAAACAGAGAATGTAGTCCTTCAGGGAAAATTAAAATACATACTTTAAAAAATATTGAAAGAAATAAAATATTGCATGATATAACAAAAGCGTAACCAAATTAGGGACTATGCATTAGCCACCCCAACTGTCACGTACAAGCCTTTTTCCTTATTTGTAAAATGGAATTGAATTTGATGATCTCTAATGTATATAAATGCATCAATTAGAGATAAGTGAAATCAACAAATCTTGCTTTGAGATGAGATGAAATAAAATCTCATATAAAATTAGTAAAATTTAAACGTACAAGCCTTTTTCCTTATTTGTAAAATGGAATTGAATTTGATGATCTCTAATGTATATGAATGCATCAATTAGAGATAAGTGAAATCCACAAATCTTGCTTTGAGATGAGATGAAATAAAATCTCATATAAAATTAGTAAAATTTATATGTGAAATGAGCAGCTAAAACAAAATAATAAAAAGGAACTAAATTAACAAGATAAAATATCAAAAAGGAAAATTAAAATCAACTAAAAAATGGAGAAAATTTAAAAAGTAGTAAAATACTCAAGGCCAAGAAATATAATCTGATAGATGATGCAAAAAGTCATGAGATAATATGAAACAAAAAACTATGTAAATGGAGCCTGAGCAGGCCAAGTTGAAAGACCAATAATAAACAAATATTGGAAAAGAAAAATGAATAATACACCTTGGTGTAAGCCAAGGAAAACATACAAGAAAAGTGTGAAATTACACATTGGAAGGAGGACTTTACCTCATGTGGCATAACTTTTCTATACAAAGATTATAACATTCTTTTTTTTGTTTTTAAACAAAGAGTAGCTTCTCTTTAGCATATTATTCCCTATGTTCATTTATAATCAAATTAAATGAAAACCTGGAATCAAAGCTACTATCATGTTATGAGTTATAAGTTTCAATACATTGATTCTTTTACAGCTAGTAAGTGTCTTTGATTATTCATGATGTTTGTTTTTTAATTTTTAAAAAAATTTTTCTCTTACAGCTTTTAATAATTCATTAAATATTTATCAAACAAGTACAACACAGGAACAATGTTCAGAGATAGAAATGAATCAGACATGTTACCTCTCTTTGAGGAGATTTTAATAAGGTAAGTAGGGAGATATGTGGAAAATTAAGTGGTAGGTGAAATAATAAATGCATGCATAGAGTTAAATATGTTTATACAAGTGCAAAGATGCATATAATCAAAATTACACATAAGTATACTTAGAGTAACATACATTCTACATAAAAATATAATACAAATAATGTAATAACTTGAACATAAATTTAATTTCCTAAAGGTTACATTTTTCACTATTTTAAATATCTATTCTTACCAATATTATTGATTGATAATATTGCTGTACATATTTTATGGAGGGGAAAACAGAATAGAGAAGTAAATGGCTTCCTAGGTCTATAGAATATGTTAATATATACGTTCTACTTAAAATCCCAATCATGTTTACTCTGAAATTCTCTATTTTTACATTTAAGGTTTCTGAGAATTTTGTTGAGAAGGCCAGTGAAAAGGTTAGGGAGGAGTAGATACAAAGATTTCAGGGCAGAAGACAGAGTAATATTGGCTTCTTCTCTAATTTAGATATAGCCATCAGATATGTCAATTTTAATTGTTAGAGCACTCTGGAATTAGTCCTAAATACTAATTGTCCTTTCTTATAAATACTTGATATTCTAACATTGCCACCAAGCCCTAAGTTCACGGCATTTGATATTCATAGAAAGGTGATGCTGTCCTAGCATTCCTTGGTGGTTAATGATTTCCTTTTCCAACTCTGATTACACCACTTTCTCGCAGCATTCATTTACTCCCTTCAATAACATTCTTAATTAAAATTTCACATCAACATTATATCCTGCATTAGATTATATATTTGTTTTTAAATCAGACATAGGCAAACTGACAGAACTTGAAGATATATGAATGTATTTAAATCCAATACTATTATTTTTAGAACAACTTTATTCCATGAAATTTACATCCACTGAAACTAACAATTTAATTTAGTTGTATGTGTCTAAAAAACTATGAAATGACCAATGATTCTTATTCCTAGCTTACATAATAATCATGAAAATGATAGTAACATGAAAAATCAATCTGCTAATTTTTTTTAAAGCTTCTGAGTTCCAGGATCTATACTAAGTACTTTACAAATATTAACTTATTAATTCTTGAAGGCTTTGAGGTTTTTTTAACCAAAAGCCTAAACAAATTATACACTTGATTTTTAACAGTAAACTAAATTTATGCTGTATTATTTGATTCTATGATTCCATTTATTCAGCTATTTAAATGTAATCAAATTTATATTACCATTTTATATAATCTTTACTAAATTTAAAATATCTAAAGTAGTAGCATCTGAATTAGTGAAAATACAGTTTATGCCATTTGAAGAAATTATTTTTAAACAGGAAAGTTCATGTTAATACTTTATATTAATCTATAGATTTTGTATAAGTAGAAGAAAATGAATGCAAAAAGTGTTAGAATGTTATATAAAAGCAATAATCAGAAATTTGAAAAATAAAAATTTTAAAAAGATGTCATTGTTATCCAACAAAATGGTTAAAAATGTTAGAATCTGATTATTACCAAAAGTATGTGGAAATGTTATCTCACTTACTGTTTGTATGTATATAAGTTTGTATAGCCATTTTGCAGAGTAATTTGAAAATATCTATGAAAATTTAAAATGGCTATATACATACCTGACCCTAAGGAGACACACTTAGTAATGTTTAATAGTAAAGACAATGGAAATGCACAGTCTGTTGCTGAGAATATTGATATACTCATATGTGGTACACAAAAGAGACTGCTAAAACTAACCAAGTAGATCTACATGTGCTAACATTTAAGGATTGCAAAGACCTGTTTATAAAAGTAAAATGAAAAAAGTTATAGAAGGAGACATATGAATTTGATACCAGTGGTTACCCCTAGGAAAGGTCCCAGGATTGGGTGAGGGGTGGTCATAGCTGCTGTGAGAATCCTAAAGCCAAGATTTTCTGCAAACCTGCCAGTGGGGACAAATCAAGATATAAGAACAATAAACGTTCTCAGGAGGTTTGGTGCTTACAAGGGCTTCATTTAAATATCACATATGTGTTATCTATACCCTCCTTCAGAAGGTAGAATTATTATCAAATCTGATGTGACATAGTTTTGCAGTAAGAGCATTAATTTCTGTAGAATTACCTTTCTCAGAAAGCATAAATTGATTTCTACACAGAGCCAACTACTGTGCTATGTGCTATAGAGATGTGGAAATAAGTGAAAAATTTCCCTGGCTCTTAGGGAGATTACACAGTAGGGATGAAAATGGGGTGGGGTGAAATCCTGCTTCATACAGCTGACACAGAGTGCTGCAAGCACTGTTACAGACTTCCTCTATTATCCCCTTTAGTAATCACAACAACAGGTGAAGAAACTAAGGTAAGGAGATGTTAAGTAATTTGCTCAACATCAGCAGTAAGTAATAGAATTGGGATTTGAACCCAAGGAAGTCTGGTGTCAGAAACTGTCTTCTTAACTACAACCCTATACATAACCATAATGAATTACCATAGCCCCATGAATTATCTATAAAGTGTACTGCAAAAAAAAAGGAAGAAAATTTTAAAAAATTGCTAAAAACAAGTATAGGACTGGAACAAAGAAGTTACACTGCATGGGGTGATTTGATGACCACAAGTGTAGGGAACCATCATAAAGGGAAACAGGGATCAAAGTTATGTGAGAGTCAGATTTTGGATGGCATCTGATTGTGCTCATGGGATCAGCCTGAACTGAGAAGACACTAAACTGTTGTGAAGAGAGTTGTGCTTTGATCTCACCTGAGTTTTAGAATAGGTATTTTGGTAATGACGTTAATCACTCGCTGGTGAGGCAAGAAATTGGAGCCTTCCCACTGACAGGCCAATGGAATGGAGAAACCTTTTTTTTTTTTAAATTAAAACATAATTGATTATATATGTTCATGGGGTACAGAGTTGAATGTCAATATCTGTGTACAATATGTTATGATCAAATCAGGATAATTAGCATATTCATCATTATAAAACACAAGCATTCTTCATGTCCATTAACCAATTTGGAGGAAACTTTAAAGAGAGAAAACAAGACTTCAAGTTCTTGTGAAAATGGAGAAGTGAAATGTAAGATAATTTTCTAGCTTAGAAGATGGCACTCTTAAAATAGCTGAGAATATAGGTGGAGCTGATGTGGCACATGAGAAAGTTTCATTGGTCTACTAATAAGTTAATTTTTGTTTTTTTACCTAGTAGCTCCTCTTAGAGTTCTCTGTTGAAAAGTAAAATATATCTGGTTAACACAATTAAAAGTGTTAGTTATCTCAAGTATAAGTGAAGAAATGGGCAAGGAACTATAAAATGTAAAACACTTTAAGGTTTTTTTAAATGTCCATACACTTATTTTATTCCCATGTATATTAGATGTCAGGAATTTCTTAGGTATTCAGTTTCCAGTAGAAACTTGTCTATAACCTCTCCTATGTAATATGTCTCTTAAAATGAAAAGCTCTTTATCCATATTGCAGTGCACCAAAGTTTAAAGTTAGAGAGTTCNTATTCAGTTTCCAGTAGAAACTTGTCTATAACCTCTCCTATGTAATATGTCTCTTAAAATGCAAAGCTCTTTATCCATATTGCAGTGCACCAAAGTTAAAGTTAGAGAGTTCAATTATATGACATTTAACTGTACACTATAGATTTTGAAAAACATATTCTGATATTATTTGGTGGGATTTAATATTAGGTTTGTGGTAGTAGTTCTAGTGCAATTCTTCATGTATTTCCTTTTGGAAGTATAGTAGGATTGTATTTCTCCACCCCTCTGAAGTTAAATTTGGCCAAATTCTCATTCTAGTAAAATGTGAGAGACAGATGTCACTTCTAGGGGAAGCCATTGAAGGCTGGTACACAATTTGTGGTTTCCTTTCCCCTACCCTTGAACCAGTGATACTCCAGATGGTGGAGAATCCTTTGACCTGAAATTTTGAGAAAGGACAAATGTGGAACAAAGTATTCATCTGACTTTTATTAGTATTAAGAAATATAGTTTTAATCCACTGAGATATTGGTGGTGTTTATTACCACAGCATAATTAAGACTATTCTAAATTATACATTTACTAACTGCTGTGGTTTTTCTCCTTCGATTAGCCTTAGATCCGACAGGTTTTTCTGGATATAGTTATTATCCTTTTCCCCTTCCCACTGATGTCTGATTCCCCAATTTTTCCCAAAGGTGTTGCTTTCCCAATCATGAATCAACAAGTAGGAAGAGATTTAACTGGTTCCGTGTGAATTATTGCATGGAAGGTTCAGTTTTTCATATGACAATCTCCAAATTAATTAATATGCGTAACAGTTTGTCGACAACAAAGAGAAGTAAATCCTCCCTGGAGATTTCAAAGCCCCTTCCAACTGAGGAGAAAGGTTAAATGTGAGAGCAAAGTGCTAAAGTAATCACCCATGCTGAGTACTCTGGCTGACCTTCTACCTGAAACTATCTCCCATTGTGAAGGAAGAGAGGAAATGAAACTCTCATTTCAATTTCCCCAGGCAACTCATCTTCCATTCCCACTCTCCTTTTGTGCAATACCAAGACATGGAATACAAAGATAAAAAATTATTACTGACAATTTTATTATTCAGATACTCTTACAATAGCATGGAGCTCATACTCTGGGAGCCAGACTGCATGGGTTTGAAATATGAATTAACCACTTGGAGCAGTGTTGGGCACCTCACTTAACCTCTCTGTACCTCTGTTTCCTCATCTGTAAAATACGGGTACTTGAAATGTCCTAAGGTTTTTGTAAATTTTAAATAACATACGATTTGCAATATGCTTGCTACAATGTCTGGCTTAATAAGAGCTATTTTACTAAATAAATTTTAATGTTTACTAAATTTTAAACTTAGACTATAAATCATTTGCATTTTACATGGAAACATAAGTTCTAGTGCAATTCTTCATGTATTTCCTTTTGGAAGTATAGTAGGATTGTATTTCTCCACCCCTCTGAAGTTAAATTTGGCTAAATTCTCATTCTAGTAAAATGTGAGAGACAGATGTCACTTCTAGGGGAAGCCATTGAAGGCTGGTACACAATTTGTGGTTTCCTTTCCCCTACCCTTGAACCAGTGATACTCCAGATGGTAGAGAATCCTTTGACCTGAAATTTTGAGAAAGGACAAATGTGGAACAAAGTATTCATCTGACTTTTATTAGTATTAAGAAATATAAAAGAAATATAGTTTTAATCCACTGAGATATTGGTGGTGTTTATTACCACAGCATAATTAAGACTATTCTAAATGATACATTTACTAACTGCTGTGGTTTTTCTCCTTCGATTAGCCCTAGATCCGACAGGTTTTTCTGGATATAGTTATTATCCTTTTCCCCTTCCCACTGATGTCTGATTCCCCAATTTTTCCCAAAGGTGTTGCTTTCCCAATCATAAATCAACAAGTAGGAAGAGATTTAACTGGTTCCGTGTGAATTATTGCATGGAAGGTTCAGTTTTTCATATGTCAATTTCCAAATTAATTAATATGCGTAACAGTTTGTCGACAACAAAGAGAAGTAAATCCTCCCTGGAGATTTCAAAGCCCCTTCCAACTGAGGAGAAAGGTTAAATTTGAGAGCAAAGTGCTAAAGTAATCACCCATGCTGAGTACTCTGGCTGACCTTCTACCTGAAACTATCTCCCATTGTGAAGTAAGAGAGGAAATGAAACTTTCATTTCAATTTCCCCAGGCAACTCATCTTCCATTCCCACTCTCCTTTTGTGCAATACCAAGACATGGAATACAAAGATAAAAAATTATTACTGACAATTTTATTATTCAGATACTCTTGCAATAGCATGGAGCTCATACTCTGGGAGCCAGACTGCATGGGTTTGAAATATGAATTAACCACTTGGAGCAGTGTTGGGCACCTCACTTAACCTCTCTGTACCTCTGTTTCCTCATCTGTAAAATACGGGTACTTGAAATGTCCTAAGGTTTTTGTAAATTTTAAATAACATACGATTTGCAATATGCTTGCTACAATGTCTGGCACTTAATAAGAGCTATTTTACTAAATAAATTTTAATGTTTACTAAATTTTAAACTTAGACTATAAATCATTTGCATTTTACATGGAAACATTATTTTATAAGGCTTTATAAACTTCATATAAAATTCAATATAAATAGTTTACCCCAAATTATAAAGTTTGTATGATATCTTACAGACAGAAATCCAAAATCAAGCCAGGAAAAAGAACACAAAGATAGTTGTTACTTAAATAAAAATCAAATACTATCAGGGAATGGATGGAAAAAAGAAGAAAAACAACTAGTAAAAGTGTGTGAACATGCAGAGTTCTTATTTAATTCCATCAGGAGTCATGGCATACAGCCTTTGGAGCTCATGAAATGAACAGTTTAAATTGGTCACTGACCACAGAAAGGATTAGCATTTTTTTATCTTTTTAATCCAAAACATCTAGTTTTCAGATTTTATCAGGCATAACATAAAAGTGATTAGTGTTACAGTTCCTAGAAGTGAGAAGTTGTTTATGGTTCCATTTCCATGCATAATCTGTGATTACCAGATCCCAGAAAGTAGCTGAATAGGGCCGCAGTAGGCAATTCAATATATACACATAATTTCATATGCTGCAAAGAAAAATTCGATGACCTCTGCCAAATCCATTCATCACCATCTTGGAAAGTAATATCTATTCTGCAAAATTTTTCTATAAAATACGTAATATTATGAACAATCACTCGTCTTTTTTTATTTGTACAGAGAACTGTCTCATTTTTCTTAGGACCTCTCTCCATGTATGTGCGTGTGTGTGTGT
>NW_007726521.1:211152-213137 GCF_000696425.1 Galeopterus variegatus
GTGTGTGTGTGTATGTTTAGTAAATAATAACGTTTTAAGCTTTGTTCTAAGTTAATTCACTGTGGTAAAAGACAAAAATCTGGCAAAAGTTACTATTGTCTTGGAAATGCAATTGACGTAAGCACTGACATGAAAATGTCATTTGATTTAAGGTCACTTCACAGGCAATTAATTACTAAAAATGTAGGCAAATATATTCAGCTCCAAAACAGCCGTTTTGGCTTATTGCACATCTGAGAGCATAATGGATTTAATACCAAACTCTTACATTGTACTGTAGTATTTCACCTTTAATGAGCATGCAGGTCAAGCTTATCTTTGCTAAATTCTTTTGTTTTCATTCCTAAGACTGAACCAATGTACATCCTTCTTCCTATGTTACATGATAGATTTCACGGGTGTTAACAAGAGTGTCTACTCTTGCAGTGAAATGCTGAAAGGTGGTACATTTTACTAAGAGCTGTTTATTACCAACAACAAACAGTCAATTATCTTTTGTAATCAAAGAATTTTAAAACCGCCAACTCTAACATAAATGCATTAGTATAGCACATTTCAACCTTGACTAGAACACTGTAAGATGAGTTTGCCAATATATTACAGAAAACTCATCTGTAGGTGTTAAGCACATTTAAATCACTTGGAAAACAAAAAGCCAGTAGCAGTTATTAGCAATCTGTTGACATTTCCTGGGGAACTGTGATTTCTTTTACAGTGTTCTGGCTATAATTTTAAACTGACTCAAGCCTATGAGCTTTTACATGCCTGCAGAATTGTGTTTTCTTTTCTATTTGTCAGGTGATATGTAATTAGTCTTGTGTATCAACTCATGTACAGATCCCTTTGAAAAAGAGAGTATGAACAGTACAGAGTATAGAGCTACTGAAAATGCATATTTTGAATTATGCTTCTTAATACTGAAATGTTTTATATAGGACACACTAGAATCCACCCAAATGTATATTTTCAAGCACAAAATAAGGGCAAGATATTCAAATATAAATATGCTTTGATGACAATCCATATTTTTGCCTCATTAGATACAAGTAAAACTTGATGTCAAACTTTTTTTTTACCCCGTCTTGCTATATCTTTATGCATATTTAATTTCCTGATAAATACTACCAGTCTCACTACACATTACTAAGATCCATTCCTTTCCTTCCATCATAACAGACAGATCTTTAGATTGACGGTAAGTTGTATCACAAATTTCTTTTACTCGTAGCTTGCTTTTTTTCCTTTTGTTTCTTGTCATTAACCAATGTAATAACCTTTCTCGCTAATTAGTATGATCCCCTCATTCCATGAAAGTAACAGCTTGGAGTGCTAGACCTGAGCTGCATCAGGGATCTCAAGAATCTGAGCTGAGTACAGGAATAGGATAAGACTTGTTCTTGTAGAAAATAAATAGGAAGGATCAAAACCAAAAACAAAGCCAGACTGCCCAACAGACATGTAAGTATAAAAATCAAGTTTGAAAAGCGATCCATCTCTCCATCCATCCATCCATCCATCCATCCGTCCAACAAATTTGCATCATGTCAGAAAATGACAGAGAAAAGATTCCTGTTTTCTTTCGACAAATATTCTAGAGGGAACAGAAAGACAATAAACATTTTTTTAAATGTTAATTCTTAATAAATAAATAAATGCATTGTATATTGATAAGTTAAAAATTTTTTAAAATTTAAAAAATAAAATAAATAAATAAACAAATCTATAAATAAACAAACAAGAAAACATGAGATAAAGATAAAGGCGATGAATGACATCAAACATGATAATTTTACAAGAAGTCACTGGTGCAGGGCAGGGGAGGAGGTGCGGGGTTACTTTCGATGGGATTTTCAGGAAGGCCCTCTGGGATCCTAGCTTTTGAACTGAGAAGTAAATGATAAGAAACAACCAGCCATGAAAGACAAGGGAGAAGAAAGAACCGTCATTGACTGTTACCTTATTTCATCTATTCTAAGCTGCCCTTT
>NW_007726521.1:213526-217437 GCF_000696425.1 Galeopterus variegatus
AGATTCCTGTTTTCTTTCGACAAATATTCTAGAGGGAACAGAAAGACAATAAACATTTTTTAAATGTTAATTCTTAATAAATAAATAAATGCATTGTATATTGATAAGTTAAAATTTTTTAAAAATTTAAAAAATAAAATAAATAAATAAACAAATCTATAAATAAACAAACAAGAAAACATGAGATAAAGATAAAGGCGAGGAATGACATCAAACAGGATAATTTTACAAGAAGTCACTGGTGCAGGGCACGGGAGGAGGTGCGGGGTTACTTTCGATGGGATTGTCAGGAAGGCCCTCTGGGATCCTAGCTTTTGAACTGAGAAGTAAATGATAAGAAACAACCAGCCATGAAAGACCAGGGAGAAGAAAGAACCGTCATTGACTGTTACCTTATTTCATCTATTCTAAGCTGCCCTTTTTTAACACATATTTTAATATCCTAAAATTGGGGTGCATGTTATAATTGCTATTAGCTGGATGTCAGTCATAACTATGTAGTAATAACTCTACATATGTGCAAACTTATTTGTTATTTCCAATAGTAGGAGGGAACAGTATCTGTGCCTTGATGTTTAAGTAAAGAAACCATTTATGGACTATTTTAGGAAGAAATAGGAGTCAACAAGAATTTGTTGTATAAAAACCTTGCATTAACACCATCTGGTAAGATCAAGAAATCACCAGCATTAACCTTGTCAAATGATTGTCAACAGTGTGGAAGAAAATCCCAGGGACCACGTTGAAGGGCTCTTTTGGCACAGTGCTCTTGATGGCACAGACAATGAAAACGAATAGCTGAACAGTGATTAAGGGTTAGATTACCAATGTAAAGAAGTTTTAGGAATACGTCAAACAATTTATTTTGTTTAGTGTTCTGTATTTCTATGTATGAACAAGCATGGCATTCTAAAAATCCCTGTCTAAATAATTCTAATGTTAAAAGGCTCTTTAAATATGTAGGAAAAAGTCCTAAATGACATAAAAGAATTGTATTATAGTTTAAATGACAACTTTATTTTCTATTTTAATGGTACATAAAATAACAGTTCATCTTACAATTTATAGTGTCTTAGATATTTAGAGATCAGTGCTCTTTCAAGGCTTTGCTATTTGATGGTGCATAAGGTAGGCATGGTCCCAACATTTACCAGGCTTTCATTCTAGAGCGGGATAGAAATTATACAACCAAGTAAATTAAATAAACTGGTAATTACAAGTTGTGATAATTACTAAGAAGACAATAATAAACAATTATGCACAGTGTGCATAAATGCTTACAGGGAAAACAGGGGGATGGTGAATCTAACTGAGATTATGGGAGCAGTAGATTGTCAAAGAAAGCTTGTCAGAGGATACAACCTTTAAACTAAGACTTGAAGGAAGAGTCTGTCATATGAAGGGTAGAAGAAGAGTATTTCAGGGGGAGAAAAACACATGTGCAAAGTAAGGTGTTTAGTATATTCTGGGAATGGAAAGATTTGGGAGACTGAATAACAAAGAAAAGAAGGGAAGGTTGGCATAGAAACAGGTTGGTTGGAGCCTGGGTGAATGTCATGGGAGGAAGATGATGCAGGGCATTATAGACAGCATTGAGAAATTTGTGCTGAACTCTAAATGCAAATGGAAAGTATTGAGGGGCTGATGGAGGGAGTAACATCAGCCGAATTATGTTTTTAAAAGATTATTCTGGATGCCCTAAAGAAACTGAATTATAGGTAGGCAATGAAAGCTGCAGGCCAGTTAGAAGGCCACTACAATAGTACAAGTGAGAGCTGACGATAATGTAGATCAGGATAGTGGAGATGAAGACAAATGAATGGATTTCATATACAATTTGGCAGTGAACTAATGACTCATTGATTGATTAGATAGGGATTGGGGAGCAATCAAGGATGACTCTGAAGTTTCTAATTGAAGCAATCAAATGTATAACAAATACCAATTCCTGAAATAGTAAGAACAACAGATGAACTGGTGGGAGGTGAGAAATGAGGTTTAAGAATTTAGCTGTGGAGACATTAATTTAGAATATAAGTCAGTTATTGTGTGCAAAGAATGGATAACTTGTTGACAGACGATGGAATATAATATTATCCATTGGATCTGACAACACGGAAGTGACTGCCATTCTTAAAAAAAAGAGTTTGGTTGAATGATGTGAGATGAAATTTGAATGGAATGTGAGAAAATGGTGACAAAATGTGAAGATGAGTCTTTCAAGAAGTTTGGCTGTAAAAGAGTGGATAGCCATGAGAAAAATGAAAGGGATGGGATATAAATTGCAGGTACTAGGTAAGACTTAGAGCAGTGGATCATAATGAGATCAGAATAGAGAGTATGCCTTGTGCTGCCTCACTGAGCAGCAGAAAATGAAAAGTTCAAATGGAGGGTAAAAGGTGGTACATAGAGATATAATCTCCCCTGAGTTTCCACAAGTGGATCTGGCTTTTTAGAAGTTGCTCATAACCTAAGTTTTAAACTACGTATTGTTCCAGTTAGGAGAGGTTGTTTCAAGTTTGCCATCATCTTGGAAAACCTCAATCTAGGATTCCATGCCTGGGCTGTTAGAAAAAGATGTTTTAAGGCCCTGCTCATTTTAGTTGTCTACAGTCCAGTGGGAGCTATGGACAACTTGTGGCTGCTCTCTTGGAAAACCTCAATCTAGGATTCCATGCCTGGGCTGTTACGAAAAGATGTTGGAAGGCCCTGCTCATTTTAGTTGTCTACAGTCCAGTGGGAGCTATGGACAACTTGTGGCTGCTGGTAGCAGGGCCATAACACACCAGACCTTGACGAATGATACTTTTGCAACCTGATGGTTTTCTAAGAGCTGGAGTCATCACAGGGAGCCCCGTGCATTTTTACTCAGAAAAGTTTATATTACACTCACTTGGTAATCGGTAAAATTTAGATCTTAAAAAATAGAAAGGCAAGTAAAAGATAAAATAAAAAATAATTAAATATCCTATGTAACATTTGTTTCATCAAAGGTATAGAAACATAGAAAATTGATCAGATAAAAATAGTGACTGCCTATAGATTATGTTTGGAGAGATGAAACAAAAATAACACACCTTATGCCATACAGAAAGAAACAGAAAAAAAAAAAAAAACCATCGTGGGCAGCCAGGGATATGGGCAGAAATAAATATGAGCAGAAATAAATTCTTGGCTCATGGTCACATAGCTTAGAGTCACATATTTGTAGAAAGAAAAAAAAAATGACATAACTGGTATCCAGCTCCTCTAATGTAAAGGAAGTAAAACAAAAATGATCTTAACCAAGACAGAAAAATGGCCAGCAATTAAGGGCTCATCTTTATCCCCATCCATCCATTTCCCTCTCTAAGCTACTTGTACCACTATTTCTAAATCTTTGTACGGATATTTTAGGAAATACTTTTTTTTCCCCTCGAAATAGTAAAGTGTCTGAGCTCGAGGGGATGGTTAAATAAAATTGATAAATAATAAGTGGTTAATGACAAAACAATGAATGTTCTGAAACATTTCCTGTTCATCATATAATCAATAAGAGTCTCCAGGTCAAAGCCAATAATAGAGCTTTGAAATTCAGAAGAAGTTGGAGAAAATTTGTAATATACTTCAGAAGAAAATACTGCCTAGGAACAGCCATCTACTTGATAGAAAAATCCTTTTTCTTTATAAAAACTTACTTGCTCAAATGTTATTAATATTAGTGAAATTTTACCAAAAGATAAACTAATATTAGTGAGATTTTACCAAAAGATAAACTCTAGGAAAATTAATATTATTTTTGTCAAAGATGTAAACACTAACAACTTATTCCTGCTTCTATCGTTTTTGAAAGATGGAATAAAATCATATTGGAAACAAAAATAAGGCAGCTTTTTAAAATTACAGAAATAAATACATATTTGTTTATTTCA
>NW_007726521.1:218647-219674 GCF_000696425.1 Galeopterus variegatus
TTGAATATGTTCTCATCAAAAGCAAATGATTTTGTGGAATATCTTAGGTGCAGAATCAAAAGACATCGATTGTACTCTTTTCTAAGCAAAGGAGCAATGTGAAGCTGGCCTATTTCTCTAACTTCATTGGGCCCCAGTTTACAAATTTTCAGCAGATATTTAATGGTCACCTATTTCAACCCAAGTAATTTGACAAATGGCCCAGACTATACAGTATGTGATGGAGTGGAAAGAGCATACAAATTGTATCTCAAAGGTGCCATTTATGAAACATTAATGTGAGTTATGCAATTCTAAGCCCTGGGCCTTAGAGACAGAAAGTCAGGAATTCCAACTTCAATTACGCTGAGAGCAAGTTAAATGACTAAGTAAGACCTTTTAACTCTGAGCCATAGCTGCATAATCTATAAATATGGCTGTTACAAAAATATCGTCAAATGATAGGGAGGATGCAATGGACACTCAGTAAACAATGGTTCCTTCTACAAATTGCACTCTAACTCTAAAACTTGGTAATATTGAAAGTAGTGCCAAAATTTAACTACATATTATATTACTGTTTTATATTTCAAAATGACAATACTGGGTAGTGTTCAATTGAACATGCTTCTGAATTTACTTTTCTAGTAGTGGTGATACAGCTACATGCACACTTTCTCATCCAATCACCTATGTAAACAAATGACACAAATGTAAAATTTAATTAGTTATGTAATCTATTGCAATAGACAATGGGTTCTTGGTATAGTACCTACTTGTCATTTTTTATTTTGTAGTAGAACTGAAATAGTGCATCAAATAAGAAAATAATATTCTCAATTACAGAGCATATCTAGTGTATTTGATACCTTGAACAGATACCTCTTCTATAAAATAAAATTGTTTTCAGTAATAATTATGTAGTAATTATTATTTTTTTGATTTTTTCTTTGTTTTTAAAGTACTGAATTAAAATAAAGAATAATTTTTAATTTTTAAGATATTATTCAAAATCAGTAAAATATTTCATCTGTAAACTAAAATTTGC
>NW_007726521.1:220317-222500 GCF_000696425.1 Galeopterus variegatus
TAATAAAATTGTTTTCAGTAATAATTATGTAGTAATTATTATTTTTTTGATTTTTTCTTTGTTTTTAAAGTACTGAATTAAAATAAAGAATAAGTTTTAATTTTTAAGATATTATTCAAAATCAGTAAAATATTTCATCTGTAAACTAAAATTTGCTGGTTAACAAACAAAATATTATACCCTGCAGCTTGCACTTTGTTTTACTGTTTTATAAATTTAAACACAAAGGACACCAACTAAACACACAGACTAACAGACTTCATATAACTCAAGTTCTATTGCTTTTTTGTTTATAATCACTGTTAATTATTGTTAAATTTGAAACTACAGGGATATTGAATACCACATACACACAGGGATTAAATACGGGGATTTGTAATACCACATGGGTTGGTTACATGAACTGTACCAAGAACAATTTTAAATCACTTTGAACAAATATACACTCTAAACCAAAGTGTACCACTGAATCTCTATAGGGAGGGGCCAGCTGTAGAATTAGGACTCTAAATCAACTTCCAGTTAAAACAATGTTTATAAAAGATAAGTAATTAAAAAGTTCTAATTTGATGCTTGCATATACATTTTAAAAGCTCAACAGTAACCACAGAATTTTTTTAAAACTCGGATCAATAAAAAATTATTTTCCAGTAAGATATTTTATATAATTCATGTTATTCAACAGTCATGGTTCATGATGATGAAAAAAGACTGGCTGTTATGATTGTTTTCAATTTTCCACAATGTACCCCTGTGCTTGCACCTGATGTGGGGCACTGTCACAAGTCCACTGCTGGCGTACCACTGCTCAGGTGTCAGAATTTTTACTACGTAAGGTTCTTTTTGTTCTTACCCAACCACAAAATTAGTTAGGGGAGTATTAGTTGCTGTCTTAAGAAGACTCAAAAATGCATAATGTAGTTAGAAATGTCTTGATTGTGCAAATCTCTGGGGTTTTTACATACTCCATATGTAAGTGGTGAGAGGGATATTCCTGATTGTGGGCAAGAGCTTGTGATGGTAAGAGAGCGGGCTATACTCCACATAGTCATCAGGGATCCAAGCTGATGGTTGCTTTGTGGCCCTCAACCAGTATTTTCAAGTGGTGATTTTCATAGTAGTGAAGAATAGAGGCAAACATATTTGAAAATATTTTAAGGCTAGTCTTAAAAGTGGGACATGATATTTCCAATCACGTTTTATTGACTAAAACTTTAGCATATTTATATAAGTACACTAAACTGCAAAGGAGACTTTGAAATTTGTTCTAACTGTATCCTTGGAAAAAGAGAAAACAGATATTGCTAGGTAGTTATCTCTACCATGCCTACCTTAAACCCTCTCTATCTGATTTGGCAAGAGTTTACCCGTCTCTGTTATTTCCATAAGTCTCAACACAACATCTACCACCTTCCCTATAGTATATTTCCACATGCTTCCATGCCACTTACCCTAATTATAATACATCACAAGTGAAAGAAAGCGAGATGTTGAATACCAAGTACCATGAATGAAATTTTATAGACATTAACTCATTTCATCTCAGTAATTTATTTAGTTCAATGTTCTTTTATAAAAGTCCTTTTCCTAATGACCCATACATACTGCCTAAAGACTTTCTAAGCAGAGAGGTACAAGCCTCTCACCCCTATCACTCAATTCACTCAGTCCATAAAACTAAGAATTAGGAAAAACTTCACTTTGTGCTTATACCATCCTTATTTATTCTTCCCTATTTTGGAAATTTTTCTCCAAACACAATCCAGTTTTAGGCTCAGTTAATTTATGCCTTTATTTTGCTCCATGGGGGTCCCTTATATCAACATCCAGTCTGGATCTCCCCTCTTTGACCAGATACCACCCATTTCATAACCTATTCCTTCCGTCACTGCTCATCCACTTTATGCACTATCTTCTCAAAAACAGTTCTATCCTAGGTTATACTGAGTCAATATCATATTAATCTATGCCACTGTGTACCAATACATAAAACCTACCAAATATTAAAGTATGATGACACTAATATAATGAGAAAAATTTCCTAAGCCACACATGAAAAAGCCAAATGACTTTCTTTATGAGAACATGAACTTCAAGCTAAATGGGGCACAAAACTTTAATAGACGTGATTTTGATTCCATGATTCAAATTGTAAATAACTATATGAAGGATATAACTAAATA
>NW_007726521.1:222882-264405 GCF_000696425.1 Galeopterus variegatus
GACGTGATTTTGATTCCATGATTCAAATTGTAAATAACTATATGAAGGATATAACTAAATACGTTTCTTAACATAAGTTCTGCAATTATTGACAGTTTTAGGTTTTAGAAGACCAAACAGTGGAGAGCAAGATAAAGACAGTGATACCAGTTAAAACAAATTCTGCGTAATTTTGCAAGCATGTTTCTTAACATAAGTTCTGCAATTATTGACAGTTTTAGGTTTTAGAAGACCAAACGGTGGAGAGCAAGATAAAGACAGTGATACCAGTTAAAACAAATTCTGCGTAATTTTGCAAGCAACTTCCTGGCCATAGATATTTTGCTATTAAATGAAAACAAATGACTGGGTAATGTGAATAGTTAAATATAGCATGGATATATTCTGTCAATTTCACTAAAAAATATATTTAGCCTTATTTGATCAATTAAAAGAAATAAGCACTATACTTTTTCAGGACTTAAAGGTATAATACTACCATCAAAGCAATGGAAAGGACATTTGTTTTCATTCTGGCTCCTACAATAATGAGAACATTCTATCTACTGCCCTATTTAGCTAAATAATGAGATGCTAAAATAAAAAGAAAATCATCAGGCTCCACATCAACAGAATGCCTTCAAGCAAAAAATCATGACAGCCATATAAACTTTAGACTCTAGGAAACACGAGCAGTAGTGAAGAAAATAAAACCAGTAGACAGAGTCAAAACAATCAAGTTCTGCACATGACTCGGTGCCCTGTGAAAAGTCACTTTTTCTCTTTAGAACTCAGTTTGTTGGCCGGGTGGTTTGGTCATAATCTGGAAATCAAAGAAGTTGGTTCCTTCCATCTCAAATATTATATTTACAAAGAGTGTAAATACTACTTAATTAGCATAACTGTTGGCAAAAATACAATAGTAAAAAAGGCATACATTTCTATAAATTTCCTCTATTAAAAAATAGATCAATCTTCCTTTATAAACACATACATAATTCTAAGGCACTCAGAGAAGGAAGAGAAATTTAAGTACTATATTTTCTATCCTCCTGAAGTTCAGGAACAAGTCTGCTTCATAAACAACACCGTTTAACATAGGTTACACACCTAGAATATACACACAATCCCAATGGCAGCAAGAATGATTCAGTAAGGACAGAGGCAGGGCATTGATGATTTGTTAAATTTCCCTAAGACCTTTGTGTGAGTGAAAAAAATCTTATGAAATTTAGTGTCCTGAATGTCATCTGTATGCAGGATTATATTTTTTAATTTCCCTCTAGAATAATAACTGTGAAGCTCTTCAAGAGTGGGTTTGCTCTCTGCTGAGCCAACACCCCACCCCCCAACACACTCAGCCCAGGGAACAAAACTACCATTGTCATGTGGAGAGCCAGCAATGTAAACACTAGAGGACTGCACCTGTTTGTTCACTGTCATCAAATGCCAGCCTGGGGGCTACCCTTGGTAAGAGAGCTCTGACTTCTAAACCACAGAGCAACATAAACTCTCCTGAAAAAATCTTTTGTGTGCAAACAGAAGTTTAGCAGCATGCTTTCTTCCTAGGAGGAAAAAGAGCATATCTCTTACCAACAAACCTTTAAGATATATTCATTCTTTGCAAGCTCAGTGTTATGAATAGTTCTATTAAGCTTTCCATTGTTGCTCAGCTTTAGTATAAAAGGAAAAAATGAAGGATTCGTGACAAGAAAATGATATTAACTGGCATCAAAACTATGTTTTCCTTATTAAATAGTAATTACCGGAATCGCTTTTAGAAATTTTGTATGTTTTTGTCAACTTTTTAAAGTATAAATTAGCTTTACATGGTATATTGAAAAGACATTTCTCCTAATCTACAGCTTCCAAAACAATGTCCTAGGTGTAAGTTTGGGATAACCCAAAGCCTGGTTTCAACCTTCGATGAATTAGGATAAGAGTGCAAGGAAAGAGCTCCTTTATTTATTCCCCTTTTGTAAGAGAAAGGTATAAATCTCCTAATAGGTTTAAATTAATAAACACAGGCACACAGCAGTAAATAAACAAAAAGAAAACTTGTCAGGTGCTTGTGAGAGGTTTTCACTTCAGTGGCATCTTTATTCTGGCTTCAGTATGGTTTGTGATCTCAAATTCTGGGTATGTGATTTCACAGATCCTGACTGTTCACTGCAGCAGGTATCTCTGTAGACACACATAGGGAAGGTGAATGAGTATCTTCAGGATGTGTGTGTGTGTGTGTGTCTGACAGAGAGAGAGACAGAGATGGAGACAGAGAGAAAGAGAGAAAGCGAAAGAGCATATAATTGCACTGTTCATTTGTAACTCTTTTTCTTTTGGCAGGATGTTTCAAAACAAGACCATGAGTTTTAAAATATAAAAAAAGAAAGAAAACCAAAAGGAAAAGAGTTTCTTGCAAGACAGACCCTAGAGCAGTTTGAAAACATCAAATAAAACCCCTCCAGCATGTTCTCCCCTAGTGATACCTTTGTACATTCATTTCAGCCTGTAGGCATATTTCCCATGACACACAAAAGGTTTCAGTGTCATGTGAATAAGTATAAACACATATGGATTACTCATTTGCCATTCTGTTCCATACTGAGTTCCATACTGTCTCCTATAAAGTTAATTTTATAAGAAAATGAATTCTTGGAGGCCATATATCATTTCAGATCATGGAGAGAAAAGTAGAATTATAACAATTTGAATATGTTACTCCTTGGATGCATCCCAATGACACACAATGTGCATGGATATGCATAACAGTTAGAAACTATACACACATATGTATGTATCTTTGTATGTTTGCATACATATGCATCTATATACGTATATATGTATATTTATACAGAAAGAAATTGTGTGTGTATGACTTCTATTATGCGTTGACACATATTCAATGACACACACCCACACGCACACACACACACATATATCCTCGTTTTCTACTATGTATTTATGAGACTATTTTGCTATGTCCCTCTTTGGTCTATTTCTTTCTTTTGTTTAGTTATAGATATGCATCTGGGTTTATTTTTTTTTTTGAAGCTTTGAAATAGATATGACCTATTGACCATATGGATGTATTGTTACTGATTCTGTTTCCTAACATAAGGAACAATGTTTTATATACTATAAATTTTCTCTAAGCCATAGAATTCAAGAAGTTGAAACAAGGACAGAGAAATAATTGTTACATATAATTTCATGCCATGCAAACAAGAGAGTCATGGTCATAATTTGCTTGGCCTTTTATGCAAAAATACAAAACTATTTAAGAACTTTTACAGTGGTTGTAAGCAATCAGAGAATCTAAGCTGTCAGTTATCCTTCTTATGGAGTAAAAGAATACAAACAAATATGAAATGAGTCCAAAAACATGTGAAATGCTACTAAGACGCCTTTCCTAAGCCTTTATCTTTGGAGTAAAGATTCTAATTTTACAATGCAACCCCCAAGCTTATTGTGGTTACTGAGTCTAGACACCAAGCTGACTCTCTTCAGGTGTCTCACACCTCCACTGTTTTGACAGCACATGGTTCACTTCTTTTTCGCACACTGACAGAGAAACCCAGCCGTGTTGCAGCAATTGAGCTACCCAAAACACTATCAGCATTAGCCTGCCCTTTCTTTAGAAGTTCAAGTTCTCAAGCAAACAGTGAGTGGGTGTTTTAATTATTTTCACAAGCCCCAGAAAATACCTATCAAATTAGATCGTAGCCATTTAAAATAAGTCATCAAAATATTCTTAATGAAAGTTCAGCAAGTGGAGGGGGTGAAATATATACTTTGTATTGTTTCTGCTTATTTAGAACTAAATTTGAAATATCTAGGCATTCAAATCCCACTCTTTCTTGTATAATGGGGATTTAAAAGGAAGCAATGATTAATGAGTTTCAAATACATTGTAAAAGTGATCTCTGGGGAAACAGATTCTTAGCTGAATTGGTTGCTCTACCCAGCAGGGAAATTTGAATACTTTGAGAGGAACTACAAAATTAAGAAATAAACAACCATGAATAGGACTTTCTTGGCACCACCAGGAAGCCTTGGCTAAAACTCAGTATTTAAAACCAACTAAATTGGTTGCTCAGCTCATGCTCTTTTTTTCCTCCCTAAAAGTCATCCAAAGTTGTTTTTTTTTTTTCTTGAACCTTAGCAGGGAAATAAAATAATTTATTAAAAGAATATGTTTCTAACTTTAACAACACATAGCTAAATGTAAATGCATTTGGATACTATTGCTATAGCAGGTTGTTATCCCTATGCTAGAAAATAAGTACATAATGAACAATTAAACCTAATAGAGGTCCCTACATATGCACGTCAAGTTGCATATTTTAATTAAATGCTTGAACTTCAGTTCCCATGTGATCAGAAAGCAAAAACACAGTGTCATTCTCTGGTGAATGGAAGGGGTAATGTCATGTCCTCATTGTTCTGAGAAAGGAACTTGAGTCCTAAGAAAACGTAACTCACATTTTGCTTTAGAACTTTTCTAGCAAGATAGGTAGAGGGTAGGTATTACCAAATAATGAAAGATGGGGAAAAAACTAAGAAAATTATTTTTTCATTTCAGAATTGAAAACTTAGTGCAAGAGGTATTAGATGATTTATCTAAAGAGCAAGTGAGATGAAAATACAAATCTTCTGGTGTCTAGTGAAGTTAGACCTTACTAAAATCACCTATATCTGCCAATAAAGAACCAATGAAGAACAGATCTCAGGTAGATATGGCAAGAATTAACTGATAAATTAATAATTTTAGATACCATTACTGCATTGAGAACTGTATAAGGAAGGTAGAAACAGGAAGAGAACTAACAACTATTTTCATTTTCAGATGATGAAACTGAGGTGCAGCGCTTAAATAATTTTGACGTTTCTTTCTTGGTTTGCAGGGCTAGTATCAAATTTTAAATTATCACATTTCAAAACTCAGGTTCTTTCTACTTTTTCATGCTGTTAGGACTAGAAGAGTGCATGTTGGAAGTATTATTTTCATAATAGAGAAACATACCTTCTCATCAGGAACACATAGGCTGGGTTTTAATTGCAATCACAAATCCATATGCTCAGGCAAAATGTATATATTTCTGGGTAAAGAATCTTTCCAGTCATTTTATCTCTGAGCTCTATTTTTATCACTTTGCCTTCCCCAAACTATTTGACTTTATGCCCAAATCTTAGAATACATATGGGATACAACAAGAGCTACTTAATGCTCTGTGATTGTTTTACACTTTTTCATGAGTGCAGAGTTAATCAGACAACTATAAACGGCAGCAGTTCAGAATTGCTGCTACTTATACATTATAGACATGCATGGATTTTCAATTGTTTGTCCTTTTTATCTCACTAATTTTATTGCACTTTTTTCCAAAAGACTTTTTCTACTTTATAAACTAGTCTTAAATAGTCATTTGCAATTATAAGGAGAAATGTTCTTTAGGAAGAACACCATTTGGGGGGCCATCATTCTGTTTATCTATACATATGATATTCAGAAACACACTATAGTTTAGGAACTTCAATTTCTATTTATTTGAGGATCATATATTACTTTTTATCTCTTCTTTAAAAAACTAAGATTTTGTGATTCAGAAAAAAAATATTTCAAAGTCTTCCTTGGAATTGAATAAGTCTTTCTAAGTCACATTTTAGTGGATTAATGTAAATGAACTGAAAAGTCACACTAAATCCCTTTCTGATTTAAATTCAAATTAGACATTTAAATACAAATTTGACACAAAAATGGCTCAGCAAATACTATTGTTTTAAATCTTTTTTCGATATATTATACTTAACAGTCAACCAAATGTAACAGAAAAAGTAACTGCCCATAGTAATACTATTAAAAACACAAAACAATTGGATAGCTACTTAAACTATGCCCTGATGATTTTTAATAAAATAACATAGAAGTCGATAGTCTATGTTGTGACCTCTGATGTATTAATTTTTTTTTTTTTTTTGTCTTTTGTCTTTTTCCGTGTCCGGCAACGGATCGCAACCCTCAGTGTTGCCCCCGTACCGGACCGGGGACCGGCAACAGGATTGCACCCCTCGGTGTTGCCCCCGCGCCTCACTCAGCCAGTGAGCGGGAACCGGTCTGTATGTGGGATCTGAACCCTCGGGTGGGAGCGCCGCCGCGCTTCCCAAGCGGCGCACTTATCCAGTGCGCCACTGGGCCGGCCCTGATGTATTAATTTTTTACAAGTGATTGTTAGGTTTCCTTAATTTTTAAGAGGCACTTGAGCTAAGACACTAATTCTTGATTCACCCCCTTTTCCCTGAGCACCAAAGGCCTGCATTTGAAACATGATACAATTTTAATTACAAAATTTATCATTATGACATGTAATTTCTAAGTACATGATATGACAATGTAATGCATAGATTTGAAGCTCAGTCACACATTCACTATGTGAACGATGATAAAAATGACATAAGCTGCTTCTTTGCATTTTATTTTTCTACCTTTGTTGTATAAAAATACATATCAATAGGTATGCTAAGTACTACTTCATGATCTTTTCCACCTTTTCTTTGCAAAACATACAAAACAGTACTCTTTGAACAGGATTATAAAGCTCATTTCAAATTGGATAATATTTTGTAGATATTTGGTGACTTCAGATTACAGTTGGGTCACACATGAATTCTAGCGTTTATATTGTTAATTTTCTTCCCATTGGTGAATGAGAATCCATACCTCTATTGGTCCATTTCTGTTGCTTATAATAGAAATATATGAAACTGGGTAATTTATAAAGCAACGATATTTATTGCTTACAGTTTCAGAAGCTAGGAAGTCCAAAGTCCAAGGAACACATCTGGCGAAGGACTTGGTGGTGATGACAGTGACTCAGGGGTCTCACATGGCAGATGGTGGAGCAGAGGGAGAGCTCCTCATGCGTTCTCCTTTTAAAGCCTTCAGAACCACGCCCATAACCACTATCAAACCATCAATGTACTAATCCACTTACTTGGGCATGGTCCTCACAATCTAATCACTTCTTCAAGGCTCCACTTTTCAATTATCATAATAGGATTTCCCAGTGGAAGTTAATTTTGGGGGAGATGTTCAATCTACAGCAATACCTAAACATATAGATTGTCTTTTTTTTTTAATCTTTTTTATTGTTAACTCCCTCTTTCTAGTATCTTGAATCAAATCATGTTTTTGAAATAAAACAGTTAAAATGGCACTAGAGTTAGAGAAGAACAAAAAAACTCATCTTGATTAAGTTATTTATTCTCTTGGGACTCATTTTCAAAATGAGAGAGGTATTAAACTTTCTTTAAATTTCCTTCTGATGTTGCATTCTATGATTCTTTCCAACTCTGTCTCTTTCAATGAATAGATTAAGAGATTTTTATTGTTTTTTAATCTCAAAATATGTATAGATATTTTTGTACACAAAATTTTAATGTAGTATATTCTTTGATTTATAGGTTTGAAACATACTTTTTTAATAAATAAATGTGAGCTTAAAATAAAATAATACAAAAAGTGTTTACCTTTAGGACATACAAAAATTATAGAACTAATTTGTTACAGAATATCTGGACCTAAAAGGAATTGCATACCTTTTAGTAATTTTAAAGTCTCCTCCATATTATTTTTTTAAAAAACCCAAAACATTGTTATTCTTCACAAAGGGAATTAAGTCTAATAATTATTGAAACTAGAAGAGATGTTTTATAAAATTCTTCTGTACAGATATACTCAAATGTGTGTATGTATTTTAAAGACGCAAAAATCGCCTATTATTACTTCAGCTACAGAAGAAAGGAATTCATAAATATTTTATTTAAAAAAAGAATGTCTACCAACGTAGTCTGCCCTCTTATACGTTTACTTAGACATTTCAAAATGGTACCTACTCTTTACCAGTGGTCAAAATAAGGGATGGCTCTGGTTAGTTTCCTAGTCCTTATTAAAAAAACTGAAAAAAAATGTAGTGGCTATTTCTATATATAATGTATGAATCAATTATAGAATACCTTTTCTAATACCATTCTCTATTAAGATAAAAAATATGATTTTCAAGTAGTCAGTAATTAGAGTAATCTCATAGACTAAAAATCTTTTTTATGTCTGCCATATTTCTCATACTGGTCCTCCTCCTCTTCACTCCATACACAGGGGGAAAAAAAAAAAAAAAAAAAACTCTATTAAGATAAAAAATATGATTTTCAAGTAGTCAGTAATTAGAGTAATCTCATAGACTAAAAATCTTTTTTATGTCTGCCATATTTCTCATACTGGTCCTCCTCCTCTTCACTCCATACACAGGGGAAAAAAAAAAAAAAAAAGCCCTAAGAAGTAAAAACTAGAGTAATAAGTTTTTTAGAAGCACCACCTCTACCACCTCTCAAGCAACAAAACAAAACACACCCCAAATACAATTATTTGTCTGTTCCTTTGTATTCTAGTGTTAATAAAGGAAAGACCATGAAGCCAACAAATTATTAGGGCATTTCAATCCATTCTGTTCTAATACTCTATTATTTTAGTTCCTAGTATCTGTAGGAATAAGCCTAAATAGCCTGATAAAGTACGTTTCAATACCATAAAAAATAATTTAAGTTAGTTATATAGTCCGCATCTCTTTCAGAATTATTTAATTCCCTAGGTGAAGTATCTTCACTAAGCAAAGCCTCATTAAGATTAAAAAGAAAAATTGCATTGAAGAGGTGACACCTGGACCATGTGAATAATTTCATGTATGCTTAAGTCATTGACATGTAAACAGAGGATGATAAAAGTTTAATGTCATGTGACCTCCTTCCTCCTCAGAATCTCTTTAGTATAGTGATAAAAGGAAAATCTAAAGTGCTACCTGCCTATCTTAACTTGATAAATTACTGTGTGTTCTGTGGCATGTTATTTAATATTTTTAAACTACAGTTTATTTATCTTCAAAATGAAAATTATAATTGGGGTTAAAATGGGATGAAGATAATGTTTGTAAATCACATAGTAAATGCTTATTACTAATAGATGTTTTTATCATTATTATTTGCATTAATGTGTGGGTGTATATATAAATATATATATATATATATGATATACCTCCTAGGCTCTATTATGTCATATAGATATTTTGTTTTCTAGATTTATTGTGCTAAAAAGGACAGATAAAGCCATTAAAATCAAAAACACAAAGCCTAAAAGAATTCTGCTTATGTGAATAATTTAAAAATTAATAGAATTTACAGTTGGTTTCCTAATAAGGGCATCACCAGATGTATGTATAATTCTACCCAATATCATCCCAATCAACACTAAAGTAGAAAGTTTAGGTAATTTGGGCACCATTAAAATTAAATGTAAATTCTTCATTTTGTCAATAGCTGCCAGAATATGCAGAGACAGTCATTTTTTAAAAAAGATCTAATTAGGGCTGGCCCGCTGGCGCACTGCTACAGTGTGCTGCTTGGGAGCGCGGTGGCGCTCCCGCCGAGGGTTCGGATCCCACATACAGACCGGTTCCCGCTCACTGGCTGAGCGAGGTGTGGGAGCAACACCAAGGGTTGCGATCCCGTTGCCGGTCCCGGTCCGGTACGGGCGCGACACTGAGGGTTGCGATCCGTTGCCGGACACGAAAAAAGATAAAAAGGAGAAAAAAAAAAAAAAAGATCTAAATAAAGTTTGAAATCCCTATATTTCACAGTAAATTAAAAATAAAAAATGCTTTATGATAACAGCTTTTTTCAACATTGCTAATACCATAAATTCAAACCTTTAATTTGTATCACAGAGCAAGTGAAATTGAGTAAATTGATCACCATTATGAATTATGATTGATCACCATTATGGTTATAGATCACCATTTTTTCTTCACTTTTTCCTATATATATTCTTTAAAATTATTATGGTTACCATGATTCAATATCTAGAACAATTTGACTAGGCTTACAATAAAATTGTAGCTAGAAGACATAAAATATATTGTACAGATAAATCACAAAGTATTAAGGGGAAAAAAGGAGAGCTAAAGTAACATAGAGAAGTGTTGTCTTGAACTGGGACTCTGATACCCAGTAACAGGTCCTTAGATCCAGCTGACATGTATTACTGAGAGCAAATTTAAGGGAAATTCCTAGAATAAGTGATTTTTTTCTACCTTTGAACTATATTTTCATCTCTTTTGCCAGTAATCAATAAATCAGCTAAATCTCAAAGTAAGAAAACAATTAAAATTTACCTGTTGGTAACATTTATCATATCAAAAAGTGTTGGGCCATGCAACTTCTCATTTATCTATTCCCTGATATGTATAGATAAATAGAAAATTCCATTCATCATTTATGAAATACTGGCCATTTTTATTGCAAATTTTTCCACAGTACACAATTTAACCATTACAATAATAGCAGGTATTATGCTATGACTTCAGGAAAATAATAAGAGTTTTGATGAACCTCTCTATTCCCTTACATATTACTATATTGTATCAATTCTAAAACATATACATTTGGGGGCTGGCCCGTGTCTCAGTTGGTAGAGTGCGGTGCTGATAACACCAAAGCCCCGGGTTCAGATCCCATATAGGGATGGCCGGTTAGCTCACTGAGTGAGCGTGGTGCTGACAACACCAAGTCAAGGGTTAAGATCCCCTTACCGTTCATCTTTTTAAAAAAATAAAAATAAAAAAAAAAAAACACATACATTTTTGATATTTTATATCTTTGAAATCCCGATTTATCTTACAATCTTTCACAAATATGTGGGGACTTATATTTTTTATCTTTTTTGTGTGGTCTACAACCAACAACAAAAAATTTCTTACAACTGATGGTGACTTAGATTGGATGAAGTAGGGTAGATATTTACTTAAAACATTTTATAGAAGGTCTTCTTTTGTGTCACATTATTTGTTATTAAATAAATGTTATGTTATGAAAAGAAGCTTTCAGCATGAACTAAGGAATTCTAAAGATATGGGCAGTGTCAGCCAGAAATGTAATTTTTTTAAATTTTAATTTTTAATTTTTTAATTTATCAATATACAATGCTGATTTTCATGGCCCTTTACTAATTCCTCTTTCCTCCCTCTCTCTCCTCCTTCACACCCCCAACAACATCATATCTGTTCACTTATTTTAACAAGTTCAAGGAATTATTGTGATTGTTGTCTTTCCCTGCCTCCCATTTATTTGTTTGTATATTTGTATATTCACTTATTTATTTTTATTAACTCCCACATATAAGTGAGAACATGCAGTATTTCTCTTTCTGTGCCTGGCTTATTTCATTTAACATAATTTTCTCTGAGTTCTCCCATGTTTCTGAGAATGGTAGTATTTCATTCTTTTTTACAGTGCTTGCTGGAATAATTCTTAGCAGCTTTTCTACAATAGAGTCTCTGTTATAGTAATAATTATAATCTCCTAGAACTTGCTTCTTTCAGTAAAGCCATTTAAGAAACAGACTTTGGGTCCTATTTTTAACTAGATACATATACTGCAGAAAATGAAGGTGAAAGTAAAAATTCCATTTTTAAAAAGTCATATTTCTGACCAACATAAAACTCAAGTCATAGCAACTAGCAGCTTAAAACACCCTTAGAAGCAATGCATGCCTTTCAGAATCCTACTGATTCAAAATATAAAACATGGTTAGGTTCTAAATCATAAATGACACATTTTATATTTTACAGTTTGATGACATAAGCTTAACATACTTTCAATGATTATAAAAATAGACTTTTTTTTTTTACCAAAAGCATACTTCTCTTCAAATAATAATGAATAATATTTATTTCAGGAACTGCCTTTAGTGCTATATTTGGAAATTTATAAATCAACTCTCATAACCGTCTTACAACTGAGGGTTCTCATTATGCTCATTTGAAAATGAGGAAACCGAGGCTCAGCAGGCTGAATAACTTGCCTCTGAATAGGCTTTGAATTGAGGGAGTCCAGATCCAGAGCCTGTGCTCCATGTTATTCTGCTTATGCGTCCTCACCTACTGCATTAGGTTCAGTAAAATAAGTGTCCCTTTAGTGCTGCACTATCTAATATGATCACCGCTAACCACATATCACTATTTTAATTTAAATTAATTAAAATTAGATAAAATTTAAAATTCATTTCCTCAATCACACACAAGCCTCAAGTGCTCAGTAGCCACATTTGGCTACCGGCGACTCTATTCTATGAACGGTGTCACTACAGAGGATAAAACAGATTAAAAGTGAGGCTCTTGAGCCCATTGACATGCTTGACTACAAACATCAGACTAATAAATGGAGAAGATACTTTCTTCCCAATGCTTTCGCATTGCAGCTGGAGGGTAAATATTTGTCAGAAATACAATATTTACCCAGAGAAGACAGGTATGTAGAGATAATTTGGAATAACTCATATCTCAGCACAATGTCTTGAATACACAAGTAGAACAAAACAAAGCTAATAAATATATGAATCGACATCACTTTCCAAAAGAATCCTGAACTTTTACCAGAAAAATTGAATCTATTAATCAATGTTTGTGATTAGACTTTAGTAACCTTGATTTTTAAAAAGCCATAGTTGAATGGCAGTAGCTAAAGAATGAATTAATAGATCTGTTACTATTGAATCAAATCCAGTACTTATGATATTGTTGTTTTCTGTGTTTGTTTGTATTTTATTGTCAACTTATCATTCATGATATATTCAAGTATTGTACAACAATAAAAAAAAATTGTAAAATACAGCCTTAAGACCTTTGCTCAAGTTTGGATTGTTTACTTTTATAACCAATTTAATATTTCACTGACTGTGGTCTTGCCTGGAGAATTTGTCTTAAACATTTCTTAGGACTGGCATAATACAAAGAAATGGGAACTAGATGTACATTCTAGCACAAGGTGCGCCGTATTAGCCATAAGATCTTAGGCCTGGTTTTCGTATATTTAAAATTAGAATAGGGCTGTGTGTGAAACCAAGAGAGAAAGGGAAACTGAAAGCATTTCATAAGGTGTAAAAATCCATAACAATATGGGATATTATAACTATCATGCTTTGGTTAAACACTGAAAGAGAACAATATTGAGCTAAGCCTCATTTCGGAGCTCTAACTGAGGGCTTTAGGGTCTGCCTCATCTAACTAAACTAGATGATACTTTTATGTGATTTTTATTGCAATAGAGGCCTGTCAAAGATTTCATACTCATTCCCTCTAAAATACAGATTTAGGTTATTCCCGAATATTATTCATACTGTTTCCAGTCCTCTGCAGCAAATCAGAATGTGCAATGATCTAATGATTCTGGTCCCAGCATTGCTATTTCTCCCTTGGTGACTAGGAATAGATGTGGAGAATTTGTCAGTTCTTTGCAGTTCAGTGTCTACAAGCCAGACAAAGCTATTGTCCTGGGGTGAGGGAGGTAGGGAGGAGAGTGTTCTGATATATTTACTGCTTTCCTCAGAGTGAAGTTATGGACCCATTGTGGTAACTAATCAATTTCTCATACTGCATTTGGGACCCTGAGGAGCAAAGAATCTCCTCCAGTTTCTAAATGCCATAAGCAAACAAGCATGCTTTCTCAATAAATGGACTCTAATAAAGAGATCTGTTGACCTTATGAATTTTCTTAGAGTATGTATGCTTCCTCTCTTAGGGAAGGGAACAGACAAAATCTAATGCTTCTCTCAGGGAAGGGCAAAGACAAATCTTAGTGTAACTTAGGAACAAGAAAGAATAATCATAGAAACTTAGAGTACCAGTAGGAAATTTCCCTGAGAGACTCCATTAATGGTAGGCTTCCCCCAATTTTTTTCTGAAGGATGCTATAGGAATTAAATAGAATGATCTTCAAAGAGTGGGGACTCTCTGGGATCCTTGAATGGGACATAAATCAAGAGGGTTGTGTTTTATGATCTGAGCAGATCATCTTACCAGTCATGACTAAAGACTCATTAGCCAGAGGAGGGATGATTCTATTTCCTGGAAATCCCGCCCCACCCCCACCCCCCAGGTATATTTCTCCATCGGCAGTCTCCAATCTGATTGATAATACAGCAGGAGGAGACATTCTCATTTTGCCTTCATTCAGTTCCATAAATTTGCTCATCAGTTCTTTAAAGCTGAGGATAAATCCCAGGAAAATTTGCTACAATGGCCATTATAACTTTCTGATCCCATAATTATAACATACCCTCTTTTCAAACATATCTTTCTGTTTTATCTACAGAAAATAATTCATAATTGTGGATTTCTTTCTTCTAGTTACTAGAAGAGTACCATGTCTGACAAAATAAGCAAACAGTATTCTTTAGAAACATTGATTAGAATATAATTTCTGGAAATTTTGGACCTGATCTAAAAATGGAATCCTTCATAAGATTGTGCTACTCCCTTCACTGATTCTGTCTGACTCATGCAATTCTTACGACAGATTAGGTTTGATCTAATCATTGTTCAAGTAATTTATCCTTAAGCTAGGAGTATTCTTGGAATCTTTTTTTTTTTTTTCTGCAAATATCACAATGTGCTGAGTAGCTCTTCTAATGTAAATATTAGTAGTACCTTTGTCAAACATTCCATTTAACAACAATCCCTGAACTAGACTGGTTGAACCCACTCAAACATTACTAAGACTTTTTACAGAGTAGTTAAAGAATGCTTAGCAACTTCAGTGTCAAGAAAAAAAAAAAAAAACTCAGAATGAATATTTCTCTTGTCTAAGTTGAGAACAAATGTTAGGCCCAATGAAGGCTGAAACATGGTGATGGATATTTGAAATGAAGGTCTGGGGCAAGAAGTGCTTGGTATGGGACACTGGACGACAGGAGAGAAGTGCTGTGAGGTAGGGAAGACAGACCTCTCACTGAGAGTAGAAAAAGTCAAGCCTCAGGCTTCTCACTGACAGAGAAACAGATCTTACACACAAAGTAGTTTCAAAGTACTATCATAAGAGACACTGAAATTTGGAGCATCCTCTTGTCTAAACAGGTCACATCCAAAGTGCCAGTGAAGCAATAGGAATCTATTTGAATATGCAGAAAGAGGTACAGTAGTTTTGTCAGTGTGTTGACACAATGAAAAGCTAAAAACAAAACAAATACAGGGAGAGAGAACTAAGGATCCTCTATAACAATGCTATATGTGACAAGTTCCCTGCTTTATTTCTCTAATGCCTATAACAACACTGTGAGATGGAATTTTCTCCACAATTTTCAAGATAAGTCTCAGAGAGACACCCAGATTGTAATGGTGGACCAGGCATTTGAACAAAGATTTTTCTGATTCTACATTTATGCCCTTTGACATACATTGCATCAAGTGGCCCATCCATTTCAATATTAGGTTATTTATTTGACCGCTACTAAATATTGCCAATAAGGTTTAAGATACTTAAACATTAAAAGGAACTGAATTACTTTGATGTACTACTTTAATTAATAACCTATGCATATATGAAAGCAGACATTTAAGTGTAATGTTCAGATGTCACATCCTTCAAATTTTACATCACTCAGATGTTGTATCTCCTAGACTAAGCATTTTATTTTAGTTCTAGTCTATAATCCAGCAAACAGTATACCTTTACATTATTATTGACGTCTCCCCAAAATAACATTGGTATTTTACTTTTTGTTTAAAATTCTTGTTTGTACACCTGCTATGGGTCAAATATATTCCCCCAAAATTCATGTATTGGAAACTTGATCTCCACTGTAACAGTGTTAAGAGGTTTGAAAATCCAATTATGGTATTTAAAAGGTGGGACCTTTGAGAGATGATCGGGTCATGAGGACTGTAACCTCCTGAATGGATTAATCCATTCATGAAGTGATGAGTTATCACAAGCATGTTTCTGATGGCTTTATATGGAGAGCATGTAAGAAGGTTAGCTCTCTTGCTCAGGATATTTTTGCCATTTGATACCCTGATTGTCACAGGACTCTGTAGGGTGTCACCACCAAGAAGAAGGTCCTCACCAGATGTGTTCCCTAGACTTGGATTTCCTAGCCTCCAAATTGTAAGAAATATATTTCATTTCTTTACAAATTACTCGGTTTCAGGTATTTTGTTATAAGCAACAGAAAAGGGACTAATATAACACCTCAAATAAAAATCTAATCAAGATGATCTAGTACACGGCTAACCAAACAATTACAATGTTGATAAAATGTTAAATAAAGGCAAAAATGCATGAATGCATTGATCTAAAAATATGGAGTATTTAGTTAATTTTTGGAAAACACGAATTGTATTTTTATATTATCTCAAAGTTTACCTATTCAAAATAGATATTCTCATAATTTAAAAAGTAAAAATTCAAATATTTAAGGTGAAAACTGTTGCAATAAATATACCTATATATGTATTAATTTGTACCTGGATTATCATACCTAGCTATTATAAGTGGTATATGAGTAGTTAAAATAGATATTAACGTGGGTATTTCTCAAAGATTCCTTCATATCTACAATAAAACATATAGATAAAATTGTATAAATGATCCACTTTTATAACAGACGAGGTGATTTTATGAATTATAGAAGGTGAAAAATAACAGTTTTTTCTTATGTCCCACATAATGAAATTCCTTTAAAAGTCAAGTCAGACTAGTGACTAAATAAGTAGAAGCTTATACAACTAAGCTTGTAAACATAATATTAAATGTTAAATTGAAGTTGGAATATTTGGTTAAGAAGGAGCTGATGGAAAAAAATCAGCAGGACATCATTATTGGGAATGAATAATAAGTACCACAGTCATGTGCAAGTGACCTTAATAGGGGAAGTGATGTATTCTCCTGCAGCTGTGTACTCCTCTGATGCAATAGTTACATTTCCAAAGGCTTCAAGATCAAATGATTAGATGGGGATGATCAGGGAGTATGGTTTCTCCCCTGGCCAAAATAGGATGAGCCAGTGCCAACAGGACATGTACAGGATTCCAGGACAGGTTCTCATTCCCTTTTAGACTGTGCGGCCTGTTCTTGGTCCAGGGACCTGCCTCTGTCCCTGCTACCTCACCCCACTTATAATGAACCAGGGAAGTACGAGAGGCAGCAATAGAACAAGCTTTTATGTTTAGCCAGAAAGTATGTTTAAATCTGTTCCTTGCCTTTGGGCACAGCCAAATTGAAAGATCTGTAGCAATGTCTGTAGTCCATGGAATAGCTCTGGGTGAGCATCAAGCTAACTATTAAGAATGTTCATGGTGAGAATTAATTTATGTATGTCTAAATGGCATCCTGCCATTAACCACTGTATATGACAGTCCTCGTGTTAACTGAATATCCCTTTTACACAAAGAGTTTGTAGGAAGCAAACATTCTATTCTAAAGGCATACTCTTCTAATGTCAAACAGCAAAAAAGATTTCAGGAGAAACACAAGGTATGTACATAGGGTACTTCAATAAGTGCATGGAAAAATGGAATTACAAGATAAAATGAAACTTTCCGTGAACTTCTTGAAGACCCCACATGTGTGTATGTGTGTATGTCTGTATATGTAGACTTGTGTATAATAAACATATTTATGTGTGTGTGTGTATATACATATATATATACACATATATACATACATACATGTACGCCCCCCAAAAAAACCTAAAATCTTTATCTCAGAATTGTTTGCTCTAACATTGAATACTTCCTGTCCTCACAATACTACTCACTATTTATCTGTTCAAAGGGCTTAAAAATAAAGTTTTAAGAAGAAAATTCACCATGAATTATCATTGTCCTTGTAGTGGTTTACCATTACAAGAAGTTGGTACACAGCAAACCTTGATACAGTTTATTCCCAGCATCTTCCTCATCTCCTAGCCATTTTATACTCCTTTCATCCAGGCTCCCAATTTGCTCTTTTCATTCTCACCCCAACCTAGGGTGTATATCTTTTCATTCAATCAAAACTTATTGTTCCTGTCTCATCCTTTCCCCTCTCTACACAAGATGACAAATGAATGAAAATTATTTGCATCAAATAAATGTGAAGAGATTACCTAGACATTATGCTACCATTTCTTGGTAACATTCCTCTAATTAATCCAAATAGTATCTCTCAAATGTTAGTAATCATCAAAATCACTGGTAGGATACTTCAAACACATGTTGCTGGGCTCCATCCCTGAAGTTTCTTTTCCAGTAGGTCTCAAATGAGGCCCAAGAATTTGCATTTCTTACAAGTGCCCAGATGAAGCTGTTATTTCTTTAAGAAATGTTTCTTTTAGGTGTTACTTTAGGAACCAACTTAAAAACTTAATACACTATGGTACATTCAGCAGTGAGGTATTTGACTAATCAGCAGAGTTTCTATTTCCCCTCATATTATACCAGGTAAATCTACAATTAGGGCCAGTCTTGTAGCCCTGAACTTAATATACATAATTTTTTTTTAAAAATTATCAGTTTATTTTGTATGCAGATAAACAAGCAATATAAAACAAATACTTTTCCAAAGCACAAAAACAATCTTATCTGAAGCAAATTGCAATGTATTTTGTTATTTTAATTTTAGAACATTTAGCTTTTTAAGATATTACTACAGAGAAAATTTTATACCAAATTCCTCTTCATGTAAAGTTAGATGTCTCTGTCCTTCCTCACATGTTCTGCACACAAAAACAGTCATTCTTACCATGCAACTTCTGATTCTCAGAAGTAGAGTTACACTGTAGATCAGATTACCTAAAGTAAGTTAGATGATCCTACACTGTCTCTCTTATAGAATAAGTTTGGTCTATAATTGTCAACAAACTAATAGAGTATTTGGAAAATGTCCAAATTGCCCTAATTTTTCATCGTTCATTTTATTGTACTTTTCTTTAGTTCATATTAAAAAAAAATCAATAATAAGTTTTGAACAAATACATATTTTTCTAAAAAATCAACTTATTCTATTAATATTTATTAATTACCCATTTCTATTACACAAAAAGTATCATAAGACTCTCTGGCAGAGTAAGAAATAACATTTTTTGAAATGATAATGTTATATTTTGGTATGACAAAAGTTAACTGTTAACAATTGTAAGTAATGCATGACCTGAGCTCACTTGACAGATGTTATGTTTAAATGTGGCATAATTTTGATTAAATAATTAAAAAAACATTTTAGTAGTACTAATGTTAAATATGAAAATAAATAAAAGAACTCTTGAAAAACTAATTTTCTGTATGGAAAGATTCTTCAAATAACATATCTATGAAATAATGACAGTATTCAAGTACTATAAAAAGTTTGAAAAGAACTTCATTCATTTTTCCCTCACTATAATTAGAGAAAAATCATGAAGAAAACAAATGCTTTCTATACAGGTTTTAATAGGATCATATATTTAGATTTCTAATTTCAATCATTTAATTTTTCACTTCCCTTTCATTTTCAGCAGTCTTTTTCCTATGATTATTTCCATGTAAGTAGCATTTTAGTCAAAACCCCCATTTTATACTAAGAAAACTATCTTTGAAAGAAAGAAAAGTAAAAATGTTGATGAAGGGAACTATAAATTCTGAACAATTTACATTTACCATTATTTCATTAATTATATAGTAATCATGTCCAAAATAAATAACATCAGTATTCCTTTCTGTACCCAAAATATTCCAATTTTATCTCAAATGTCTGGCTAACTATAAAACTATTTCTAACTTAAAACTACAAATTTTCTATCCACTGTGAAAGTAAGAAACAAATAATCTTAATAACCTGAGAATAATAATTCTATTTTTTCTGAAGTATTTTAAGGCAATACATCTAAAATGTTTAATTTTTTAATGTCAAGGAACAGTGCCACTGAGTGGACTCAAAACATATAAAATCACTACATATTTGGATGTAAAATATATATATCAAATTAATTTAAATTAAATTAATAATGCAAGCTTCATCCCACTGTAAGTTACTAATTAATTACTAATTATCACATTTTAATTATAGATATACAAGACAAAACATATGATTAGAAATATTACAACAAAAGTTTTCAACTATGAACTATATGAACTGAAATGATACCAGTGGGACTGTAAGAACCAGCTTTACAAAACACATTCCCATAAAGAGTTTTTTTGTAGCAAGATAATAATTTTAGGTGGCTAGTATCATGTATCCTCAATCTTAGGGAGAAAAAATGACTTTGATGATATTGACGCATACTGACAAAAAATTACTGATGGCATTTGATGAGCTACTGAGTAAGAGAAATCAAAACTGAATAAATTAGATATACTTTCCAAAAATAAGGTGATTGTGCAAAAAACTAAAGATTAGTGGAACTAGATATAATGGCGTGGATTTTACTAAGCTTTAATGAGAGTGACAGCTGTGGTGTCATTGCAGAGATTTGATGATATGGTCCATTGTTCATCTGAGACCACAAAACATAGCAGTCTTAACCTGTTTCATATCTCAGTTTTCAGTCACTGAGCAATTCCTTAGAGTGAACTTCTGTTCAGCTGAGATACAGTGTTATGGTATCCTTCAAACTGCACTTACAAGATCTGTAAATAAGAGCAAGGCATCACAGGGCATCATTTCTCATAAAATAAATAAATAGCCGATATTTAAATACTTTAGAGTGTTCCTCAATGCAACAGATACTACAGTAACCATGCATACGCATTTGTATATGTGCTCACATTATATTGATAATGAAAGTGTATTTGCTATTTGATATTTTTCTCACCTGTCAAGTTCTTTAATCCAAGTTCTTGAAGTCCAAAGTTTCCATCTTTTCTGTAGTTTAAAAATATTGCCAAAGCATATCGATCCTCATAAAGTTTTGTCCCACGAATAATGCGTAGATTCTCCAGTGGCAGGTAACGAAACTGATTAAGAGCCACTAACACGTAGCCTGTGACTTCTCGAATAGACTGAAAAAACAAAAACAATTGCCTGTGTTAAAAATTTTTTTAAGTTAATTTGTCACTATGTGTATGCAGTCACTTAGATAAAAATGAATCATTCAACTGAGTTTCAGCTTTTAATTTAATACACTAATTTCTGTTATATTCTAAATAATAGGCTTGATATTACAAGATCACAAAGGGTTAGAATATCATTTTAATTTTAAAAAATCATGAATGTGCAATAGTAAAGTAATGGATTTTGTTTTATGAGACATCTTCATACCTGAGATTTGAATATAGTTAAAGGAATAAAGGTTTAATGAGGTAAAGACACATAACCATCAATCAAACTTTACATATAAAAGCAAATAGGCAAGTCTATCACAAGTAAAACAAATCTGTATTAGTTTGTGGACTGTGGGACAGATTTGAAACTGCTATGTGGGTATTTAGTGCTACACTTATCAGAGAACATTTCCCCTGTATATATCTTGGGAACACACAAATAAAAGCCTGTATTGAAAACTGTTTATCGTCACTAAATTCATTATAACCACACTTTTAATTTTTATTGTCTACTGCTTAAAGTTGTTATCTATAATATGAGCTAATTATCTGAAGGTTTGCAAGACATTTTAAAGCAAAACAATGTCATGAAGAAAAAAGGATTTGTTTCATTTATAGTTTTTTAGTAAAATGGACAAGATCATCATGACAGTTATGAACATGTGCATTAAAATTTCTTAAAGATTAAAAATAATACAAACATGTGGAAGTATTTAGTATTATGTTAATACCCATGTCATGTTATTTTAAATCTTTTAATTTTAGAAGCCCCAGTGCTCAGTCCTTGGTACTTTTTTTTTTCTTTATCTTTTCTCACTCCCTTGGTGATTTTATCTAGTTTCAAGGCTCATGATCTCCAAACTTCCATCTCTATACTCTCCCCTAAACTCCAGACTCACATCCAACTACCTATGGAACATCATTGCTGGGATGTCCAATACACTTTTCAGATACACCTACTAAAATATGAACGATCTTTCCCCACCACCCCTCCAGCAGCCTTCCTCATCTCAGTTGAGGTCAATCCATTCTTTCTGGTTTCCAGGCTCAAATCTTACAGTCATCATTGACTCTCTTCTAACACACCAAATGTGATCCATTCTATTTGTTCTACTTTCAAAATTATCAGAAATTTAACCACGTCTAACATCATCCATTGTTCCCATCTGTCATCCACCATCATTCCTCATCTAGATTGCTACAATAAGTTTGCCTGTGTCCACTCCTCATTTCTTCCCTGATCCTTTCAAACCGTAATTCAAATCATGACATTTCAATGCCAAAAACCCTGAAACGCCTCCTAAGTCACCCAGAGTAATAGACAAAGTCTTTTCAGTAACGAGTCAAATCTGTATTTGTGCTGTCTGGTGCAGTTCCACTAGCCATATATGGCTACTGAGCAATTGAAATGTAGCTGGCATGAATTGAGATGTGTCATAAGCATAAAATACACTCTGAATTTTGAAGATTATATGTTGAAATGATAACATTTTAGATAAATTGAGTTAGATGAAAATGTATTATTAAAGTGAGTGTTAACTGTTTCTCTTTTACCTTCTGATTGTGGATACACAAAAATTTCAAGTTAAATTTTTAAGGTTCTCATATGTTTGGTTTTCTTTCTGACTTCCCTTGTCCACTTTTTACCTTGCTCACTCAATTTCAGTTATGCTGGTCTCCTTGTGTTTCTTTCCACATGCCAAATGTGGTTCTACCTTGAGGATTTGCTGTACCCTTAAAAGGGGTACCTCCTCCCCTTTCCAGAATACAGCTCTACAAAGTAAAGCTCTTCGATTTGTTCACAGGTGTCCCATGTGACCCCAACAGTGCCAATTAAGAAACCAAGTATTTGTTGAGCACTCTGGCCCTTCTCTGGCCATGTCATTCACCACCAAGCAAAGTCTGGGAGATTAAGAGAAACTTCCATCTGGAGTCTGCACTACCCCCTTCTAGTCCATGCTACAAACTCTGGGATCCTAAATTCCCTTCCCAAATAACCCTGAGCCCTCCTCCAGGGCCTGTGAGATCATCCTTCCCAGTTCTGTCCCCAGACGGCAGATTGTGCCATCAGCATGCATCCATCCAGTTAGGGCCCAGGTGAGATGTTTGAAAGAGGACAGTATACAGACCCTGGACATGTGGGCTAAAGTGTCCACTCATTTGCATGAAAGACCTCTCACAATACAGGACAGAACTGGGTTGAGGAGAGACTGTAGGCGAGGGGCCATCTCTCTATGCCACCATATTCCTGAAGAGACCAAAAATTCTCACATTGTCCTGGCCATCTAGGTTATTATAAAGATATACCTGTCAAAGTGGGAGGATAGTACATATTTTTATTTAATAATCTCTGTTTGGTTTATAATAAGTAATGAAACATAAAATATGTGGGCCTCGGTTTACATTCTTGACCCAGGTCTCACAATTCTTAAGAATGAGCATTCACCTAGAAGGGTACTACCCTGACGGAGCAAAGGTGGAGATGAAGAGGAAGGGATGTCTGAAATTACTCCTGTCTGGCATCAGGTTGATCAGATTGGGAACTCTAAGCCACTATGGGTATTCTTGAGACACTGAATGTCTTGGGGTGAAGGGATGAATTCTTAGTGCAATAGAAAAGAGGAGTGAAAGGTCAATAGTGACATACATTTTTTGTACACCAAACAATCACACCTGCCTGGAAAAGAGTGGCTCTAGAGCTCTACAATTCCTCCCTTAACCACTGTTCCAATGGTTGAACAGTTATTTCTTTTAGTTCTTAGAAGAGAGATTATGAACCTGCTCTGGCATCATATGTTCTAAAAAGTAAAATTCATTCATTTTAAAAAACAATTTATCCTTTAACTTGTATACAATTATTATTAAATGTTCAGGGTCACAATGATAACACTAAAGTAAACATGGAGCTTGGAGGATGTACTATTAATTTTTTGTCTAGAACATGTCATAACTTCTGTCATTCCTCCTAACAGACTAACCATTACCTCCAACCCTATTTAGGAAGTGACTTTTCTTATCAAAAACTGTGAAAACACATTGGTTTATCCCAGTATGGAGGAACACATTAATAGTGTTGGTAGAGAAAACACAGATGAAGCACACTCAGGCAAAAGAAGAGTTTTATGAGCAAAAAACAGCAATGTTATTAGCAATTTTGCAGTGTTTATTAGAGAGATAAATCTTTTTAGCTATTAATTGGTAAAGAAATGTCATTTGGCATGGATTTTGGACCACACATTAGCAGAAGTTGCAGATAACCTACAAATAATAATGGCACTAGTATGCGTAATAGGTATGAGCCAAGAACTATGTTCAACACATATAGAATGATCAACTAATATAGAAGAGAAAGCTCCAAGTGCCCTTAGCTACAAGAAAAAGTAAAATACAACTAAGAACATCTTTGCATTCACATACTACGTAATGTACTTATATTTTAATTAGATTGTATTGTAAAATGTATCTACTTCTCATTCCATACTGTGCATTAAAATATTCTTAGAAATGCTTTTGTTATCGTCACAGAGGGTCAGATTGAAAGCAACAGATACTCCCTTGTGGAGATTCTGGAACTGTACATATTGGCTGTTATAACTGAGATTCTGGTGTCCAAAATGAGTCACTTTCACTATCCATTCTGTTTATTACTCTATGTTCTTGCAAAATAGCAAGTGTAATGTGATGGTTAATTTCAGTTGTCAACTTTATTAGATTAAGAAATACCTAGAAACCTGGTAAAACAATCTTTTTGGGTGTGTCTATGAGGGTGTTTCTAGAAGAGATTAGCATGCAGGCCTGAGTGGCCTAGATGGGAAAGATCCGGCCTCAGTACGGATGGGCACTGTTCAATCCGTTGGAGGCCCGGAGAGAATAAAAACAGGAAAAGGCAAATCTCTTGCTCTATCTGCTACAGCTGGGATACACTCTTCTTTCCTATCCATGGACATCGAGACCTGAGACTCTTCAGCTTTTGGGCTCCAGGACTTACACCAGCAGCATCTCTAGGCTCTCAGACCTTTGGCCTCAGACTGAGAATCACACCGCTGGCTTTGCTGCTTCTGAGGTTTCTGGACTTGGACTGAGCCATGCTACTGGCTTCCAGTTTGAAGATGGCTTTTGTGGGACTCCTCAGCCTTCAAAATTGCGTGAGCCAATTCCCCCCATAAATCCCCTCGCATATGTTCTCATACATATTTTATTGGTTCTATCTCTCTGGAGAACACTAAAACAGAAAACTGGTACAGAGAAGAGGCGTGTTGCTAATAACAAATACCATGTGGAAGTGGCTTTGGAACTGCGTGTTGGGCAGAGGCTGGAAAGATTTGGAGGAACAGGCTAGAGAAAGCCTAAATTCTGGAAAGAGCTTAGAAGACAAAAAAAAAAAAAAAAAAAAAAAAAAGGTGGAAAGTTTGGAAGGTCTTAGAGACTGGTTAAATGTTAGTGACCAGAATGCTGATAGAAATATGGACAGTAAAGGCCATTGTGAGGAGGCCATAAATGGAAATGAGGAAGAGCTTATTGGAAACTGGAGGGAAGTTACTCTTGTTACACAGTAGAAAAGAATTTGGCGGCATTCTGTTCATGCCCAAGGGTTTTATGGAATGTGGAACTTAAAAGATATGAACCAGGGTATTTGGCAAAACAAATTTCTAAGCAGCCAAGCATTCAGGCAGCTACGTGGCTACTTCTAACAGCCTATGTTCAGTTATGGCAGAAAAGGCATGACATAAAGCCAAAATTTATAATTAAAAGGGAAGCAAAGGGTAAAAAAACAGAAAACTCTGAGTCTGGCCATGTAAAGATTAAGAAAGTATGTTCAGTAGAAAAAACCAAGGGTGCAGCCCAGTGACCATTTACTGAGGATATCAGGACAGAACAAATGAATTATCAAGAGAGTGAAAAAAAAGTCCCTGGAGGCATTTCAGAGATTTTTGAGGACTCCCCTTTCATCCCAGGCCTAGAGGCCTAGGGAGACAATATGGTTTGGGGGACAGGCACCTTCCATCAGCTCACTGTCCAGGGCCTCCCTCGGGATGCTGCTCCCAACACTCTGGTTGATCCCTGCACCTTGGCTGTTCTGGCTGCTCCAGCTGCCACAATTGTAGCCAAATTGGCCCCAGGTGCTGCTGGATCTGCTGCTTTGGAAGACATAAGCTGGGAACCTTGGTGGCATCCACATGGTATTAAATCTGCAGGCTCACAGAACGCCAGCTGTGGAGGCATGGGAGCCTCCACCCACTTCCAAGGATGTATGGAAAAGCCTGGCGACAAAGTAACAGATTTGTTACAGAGGAAGAGTCATCACCTAGATTCCTCATAGAGTAATGCCGAGGGCAAATGTGGAGTCAGAGTAGCAGCAGAGAAACCCACAAGGGCTGTAGCTAGTGGAGCGATGGGCATGGGACTGCCATGGAGACCCCAGAATTGTAGAGCTACCAGCATGCAATGAGCCTGAGAAAGCTGAAGCATGGGCTGATCCCAGGAAAGCCATAGGAGTGGGACTTCTGCAAAGACTGGGAGGCCCAACCCCTATACCAGTGAACAGAGAATGCAAGACATGGAGTCAAGGGAGATTATTCCCCAGCTTTGAGATTTAATGCCTCTCTTGCTGGGTTTCAAACTTGCTTAGGATCTGTTACCCCTTTCTTTTGGCCTCTCTCTCTTTTTGAATAGGAATATACACCCTAAGCTTTTCCCACAATTGTATTTTGACAGTAGATAACTTGTTTGAGTTCACAGATGAGACTTCAGACTTTTCAGCTGATATAAGTTAAGACTTTGGGGATAAAATAAATGAATGCATTTACCTGTGAAAAGAATATAAACTTTGGGGGCCAGCAGTGGAATACTATGGGTCAAATGTGTCCCCCAAAAGTTCATGCATTGAAAATTTAATCTCCATTGTAACAGTGTTAAGAGGGTGGGAAATCCAATTATGGTATTTTAAAGGTGGGGACTTTAAGAGGTGATTTGATTGTGAGGACTGTTCCCTTGCAAATGAATTGATTCATTCATGGAGTAATGGGTGTGGTTCTGATGGCTTTAAAAGGAGAGCAAGTGAGGAGGTTAGCTCTCTTGCTCAGGCCATTCTCACCATGTGATACTCTGGGTTGCTACAGAGAGCCACCACCAAAAAAAGGCCCTCAGCAGATGTTCCATGGACCTTGGACTTCCCAGCCTGCAAACTGTATGAAAAAAATTTGTTTCTTTCTAAGTTACCCAGTTTCTGGTATTCTGTTATAAGCAATAAAAAGCAGACTAATACATATAACTTAAATGTTAGCTTAACAAATATCCTTTTGCTACGTGAACTCTGGACATCATTACATGTTAATGCTGAGAATGCATATGTTCAAGCCTTTAGAGCTACCTGTAAGTAGATCCACAGTGAGCTAATTGGTGGTAATGATAATGAAGATCCTGTTTACATTATCCCTTACATTTCTTTCTCCTATCCAGATAAATAATGTAATCAATACGGGAAAAAATGATGAAAGCAAATTCCTCGACTCAAGATTTGTTGTTATAACCTTTTATGTCTAGAGGGGTTAATCTAGCTAAAAGATTTTTTAAAGAATTATCAATGATAAATGTAAAGTCTTACATCTAAAAGCAACATACTGTGCCTTGATTTTGGTCTCTGTTTTCTGTTTCCTGGTACTCACAGTCTCATTCTTTCAGATACTCTTAAAACCTTTCTGAGAACAACATCTTTAAACATCTCAGAAAAAAAAAAATTACTGCAGAACATGAGCCACAGTGTGTACTGATTGCAAATAAAATTACAGGAAACAACTTAGTAATGGTAGGATTGCTTAATGCTGAAAAAGAGTCAATGAGATGATTTGAGCTAATATTGGCAGATCTGGGTAAAATTTAAGAGATATCTGAAAGTGTAAATTGTGTTACAATGTCTGATAAGACCACACAACCATGTCAATTTTCCTTTGTTCCTCTCCTTTCAGCAATCAGAATGAATTTGAGTATCTAATTTTTAACTCTCAGAACTCTTTATGAAAATAAAAAACAATTTTTAAACATACGGATTTACTTAAGGAAAAGTATAATGTAAAAAATGGGGCTCTCCTGTCCGGCAAAGCTGGGGTGAAAACCTTGCCTTTGCTCTTACCAGCTCTGTGACCTTGATCAAGTTGTTTAACCCAACTGAGACTCATCTTTAAAAAAGAGAGAGTAATGTCTCAATTATAACGCTGTTGTAAGGATTAGAATATATAAGAAAAGTGTCTGACAAATAGTAAATGTTCAGTAGATTCTAGCTATTGCAAATATTATCTCTGATAATAGCCAGGCAGTTGAATTGTCTATGGACAATCTGAGTTGAAAATAAAATAATAATAACATTGTTACATAAGAACTGTTGCTTTTAATCTCCCTGTTAGGTAACTTTTGTATGTTTACATCTTGCCTCAATAATTTGCAATTGATTCCTAAATTTCAGAAATGTTTCCTTATACATTTTGTGTATATATTATAGACCTTAGTACAGACCCTGGCACAGAACAGACATTAAAAAATGCCTGTTGAGTGGAGTGAAATTGAAATGTGGAAAGCAGTGTTTAAGGGTCTTTTTAGATATTGTTTTCCATGGAAAATGATTTTATGAACTTGCTGTTAATAAAAAAACATTGTTTGAACAACACAATCATGATTCGTGCCCAAGGACTGCAGGAGCAAATAGAAATCATCAGAATGTCCCAGCAAAGAGAAAACCCTGACTCTGGTTCTGGCTCAGTAATAGCTTAATCCCAGAAACTCTACCTATTTTGTCAACAGAAGAGTGAATACCCACCTACAGACATATCTTCCTCCTCTTGGAGTAAGCTTCTGCTCAGTAAAACTGATTAATTTCCATTGTCAATGCACATTTCTACAGATGCTTTTTTCAAGGAGTGAAAACAAATGAGGATTATTAAAGCCTTAAATGCTTCAAAACTCTTTTAACCCAAGTGAAAATTGGGTTTTTTGTTGGTTTGTTTTGGCATTTGATGATGGAAATCAAAAGATATGGAAAATGAAAGAAATTGGATCAACTTCCCATATTATATTAGCACTAAACCTAGGGGGGAAAATTTCTTGCCACTTTTCTAAATGACAAGGATTTTATAACCATTTCCCCTAATATTTTAGGAAAAATGTGAAATCTGTAGTTATAAACCTCCAGGGATTTTTTTTTTTCCTTTTTTGTCTTTTTTACTGACCAGTAACGGGATCGCAACCCTCAGTGTTGCGCCCGCACCGCGCTCAGCCAATGAGTGGAACCGGTCTCCACATGGGATCCGAACCCTCGGCAGGAGCGCTGCTGCGCTCCCAAGTGGCACACTCTCCAGTGCGCCACCGGGCCAGCCCAAACCTCCAGGGATTTTTAATGAATGTCATTCCATCAAAGATTAGATGGGATTGTACTGGTTCACTGGGTTATCTTTCTACTTCCAGATCATTTTACAACTCTTTTAACAAGTATTTTTTTGTATTGTATTTAACACAAATTCTTTTCTTCTCTTTTTTGTGGTTGATTTTCTCTAATTTGGTCCTCAGTGGCAATAGAAAATAGTCCCTTAAATGTTTCCTCATCTACCTTAAGATTTAAGTGATTGCAGTCCCTCGCAACTCCTGAATATTTGATCAGTGTTCAGGAACAGTTTTAAGCACATTAAAAGCAATTATGCACCCTTGGCTAAATACGTAAAACCCTGTTTCCTACATTTTTTTCCTACTCAAATTATGCATCAAACCCATGTTTTCCATGTCTGTTATTTTTCTTTAATATAAGCATCTCTTTGAAAATATACCTACTTACTTTTGTTAAAAGCTTCTGTAACAAGTCAAAATAGTTCTGAATTCCTAAATTTTACACCAGTGTTTTATATACTCATACCCAATTAGATATGATCCACAAATAATACTAAGACATTCCATCAGTCAAGACATCTGCAGATATAATAGTAATTACTTATGTCAGTAGACTTGAACTCAAATAAATCCAAAGCATCACAGAGAAGAGTCAGAAACAGAGAACTATGGTGGTGGTAAGTGAGGGAGGGGGGTAGAAAATCCCCTCCACTGGTAATGACTGCAAAATTTATGTGTTCTTTGATGGTGACAAATGTAATAGCAAATTGTAGCCCCTTTATCAGTAAGTTTCTATTAAGTTTCCCTGGGAAATGAATTTATGTCTTTGCCCCTCGCAGCACGTCCAGGCATTTCTAAAGCAGAGAACATTTTTGATTATGACATAATATTAGGAAATTTACCAAAAAAAATTAATAAGTATATATCAAACATTACATAATTCTACTGCTTGTAGAGATACTGTGTTTTCTTTTGGAATTCTACTTTTAATTTTCCCACTGTCCTTAAAACTTTGATAACCATCCACCTTGGCAAGCAAAAATTCAAAGTCTGAACTAATTGGATTTGGAAAAACAGAGTGATGTGAAATGTCATGTATCTGTGGTAGAGTAGAATTCATGCTCGTTATACCCAGCATGAAATAACACTCAAGGGGAAGAAAATCTGATCCAAGTCATCCCAGCAAAACCGCTAACTCTCAGCCACTACCAACAGTCTCTCAGGTGCTATTGCTGCTATAATACCTATTTTCTAAAAATCTATGGATTATTCAATCATCACTGGCCACTTAGATAGCTCTCAACCCTTCACTTTGTAGCAGTGAATACCTTTTGTTCCATTGAAAAGAGGACTACTTACCTCATCTCTCTGGAAGTAACCATCCTTTTCTTTGTACTCAACATTTCCCTGAGCTAGCTGGAGAGTTCCTAATAGCACCTCATCAGGTGGACATTCCCAACTGGGCCTTCATCTCTTGACCTTACCTAGACTATATCCCTGTATCATAGACTTGTTGCATTAGAGTTAGGTTTGTTAAATTAAATTAAATTTGGCCTAAAGATACCTCTGTAATTTGAGTTCCTACATAGCAAACTGCAACCTAAATTAGTATGCAGACAAACTGCAACCTAAGTAACAGATAGCTTGTAACAGATAGCTGAATCTCAGCCAATCACAGACTGTCAACTGATCAGGCCATGTGCATATAAGGCATATGCTTTGTCAAACCATGCCCAAATAAGGCAAATGCTGAGCTATAACCAATCAAGGTGTTTCTGTAAATCACTTCCTTATTCTGTCTATAAATACTGCCTGCCCACTCTACTGGATAAATCTCTTTGAACCTCTCCTGGTTCTAAGTGCTGCCCAATTCATGAATTGTTTTTTGCTCAATAAATTCTGCTAAATTTAATCAGTCTAAAATTTCTCTTTTAACAGATTATACAAATTAAGTTGGGAACTTTTCTAGATCCATTTACATAATCATATACAAATCTCTATTTTAAGGGTCCCTATTTCAGAAAAAAAAAATTATAGCATTGAAAATTCCATTATCTCTAAAAAAAATAGAGAGATAAATGTTTCTTCTCTATGTATTTATACAAGAAGGCTTACATTTTAAAAACTGAATTCTAAATTGACATTTTAATGATCTTTTATAAATTTGTATATATAGTATTGAATTTCATTTTTTTCCTATCATATGTACACATTAAGCTCCAAGGATTTGGGCGACAGAATTTAAACTGAAATTAGATACATTGCATAAATGTGAAAGGAGTAAGAATATTTGAAAACCTTTGAATTAAACTTTGTTTAAACATAGATAGAACTTAAATCAAGAAGAAATTATTATTTGTCAGCACTTTCATTCAGCTAAGGCTACACATGAATTAAAGCACTGTAATTTTTATTTGAGTTGTACATATGGTGATGAGTTTTGTCCTCCATTAAGAACAAAAATGGTTAGGACAATGCAGCCCAGTGATTAAATTTTGGTACTACACTCCAACAGATTTTGGCTTGACTCTTGTCTCCATCACTCACTGAACTCGCACAAGTAGTTTAACCTTACTTTCCTCTTCTGCAAAACAGGACACATCCCTGCTAAATGCTCACAAGTTGAATCTATGAAAGATGATCCATTTCATCACATTAATATTGTTAGTGCAACTATGCAAATATTTGCAAATATTTTGTGTCATTTGGTAATGGTAAATAACATACAAACACATAAATTTCATATTAAAATTGTTTAATTAAGCAATTGGTACTACATAGTGCATAAGGGTGTAAACTCAGTCAGACTGCCTGTTATTTGGCTGAATTATGACCCCCACCCCTATTTTTATGTTGAAATCCTAACCCCCAGTACCTCAGAATGTGACTGTACTTGGAGATGGGGTCTTTAAAGAGGTAATTATATTAAATTAAGGTCATTAGGGTGGGCCTTAATCCAATATGATTGGTGCCCTTAAAAGAAGAGGAAATTAGGGGACAGACCTGTACAGAGGGAAGATCACGTAAAGACACAGGGAGAATGGATAGTTATCTACAAGCTGAGGAGAGAAGCCTCAGACAAAACCAACTCTGCTAACATCTTGATCTCATATTTCTAACCTATGAGGACATAAATATATGTTGTTTAAGCTACTCTGTCTGTGGTACTTTGCTATGACAGCCCTAGCAAATTAATTCACTGCTTAGTTCTCATCCCAGCATGTAGTATTATGTTGACTAAATTATTTAACCTTTCTGTGCCCCAATTTCCTCATCTGTAGAATAAGGATAATAAGATCCCAAAATTGTAGGATTATTTTGAGAATTGAATCCCTATATGTAGCTTAACTAAAAGCCTGGCTTATAGCAGGCCCTCAATATTAGTTTTTAATGTTTTTCTGAACCCCAAATCTACTTTTCTTTAATATGCTGCCTCTGTTGCATAGAATATATAAAATTGTGTTTTTCTATTTATAAAGAAATACCTATGTGCCACCAAAGTTTACATGAGAAAACTGCTTGACACCATTTCAATCTACAATTGGGAGTGACAGTTTCATATGTGAGGTCTTTTATAAATGTGATTTTTTCCCCTCTCAAAATGTAAAGGAGGAAAATGGGCCTTCGTGAAATGATGTCTGACAACAGCTGCCTCTGTTGGAAAGCATATGGAAAATGGCCTTTGAGAATTGAGAAGTTAGAGGTGACTGCTTCTGTGACTAGTCTGTTGTTATTTTAAAATGAGAAGGGTGAGTAATTTCAGAAATAGGAGAGCCAAAGTGTCAGGCTTGGATTTGACAAGACTGCCAAGATATCCTTTAGTATTTGTATAAGTATTTGGCCATAAAACACAAAACAAAAGGCGTAATTAATTTAGAAAGAGCAAACACTCGCTTTAGTCACTTCTTCCATTGACAACAAGGTCTGATATTACTTATGATGCATTTAATATTCAATTCAAACAAACAGAGCAGGCATTCTATGGATATCTCTGGGTACAATCACTACAAGGGCTACAAATATAACATAAATTGAGGTCAGGAACTTGTAGATTAGAAATTAATTTTTTTTCAAATTTAAATATCCTTATGTAAGTCACAAGTTACTAAGTAGCTATGTACTGTTCCTATTGTACTAATTTATAGATACTTAGTGTTTTCTGTGTGTGAGACATTTTTATGTGTCTTACATAATTTTCTGTCCACATCACTCTGAGTATTATCTCTGTTTTATAGATGAAGAAACTAAAGTGAAATAACTTGCCCAATGTCACATAAGCAAAAATGAAGGAGAAAAAATATATATATAAAAAAAAACTAAACAAAAAACTAAGACCTGTCTTATTCCCAAGCTCAAAATCCCAATCACTTTGAAATATTTTCTTTCAAAAAGTGGTGAAAATTACTCTCTTATTTAAAGTAATACCCATTGCAACATTGTCTAAAATTGTGATTTAAGAATAACACTCTCTATCCAAGGTTTCTTTATGACAAAAATACTATTTAAGCAAAAGTATCTCTCAAAAGTAACTACAACATGCTTATATATTTCTAAATTCAAAATCTGCTAAAAACGTACCAAAACCCCCCTAAGTCTTAAACTCAGCATTCTCTTAGGTGACAAGAAATTAGAGATCTTTTCAAACAGACATTTAGAATCAAATGAGATTCTATGCATACATTCACAATGCAAATACAAACAAACAATCTTAATGTAAAAGATTAAGGCCCATCAGGAATGGAGGTAGAAAATGCATGTACTTTAAATTAGGAGAATTAGTTCTTAGTTGTATGACCTATGTCATGTTAGTTGGCTAAACCTGTACTTTCTCAATCAACTTTTTTTTTTTTTCCTTTTTGTCTTTTTTTCGTGTCCGGCAACGGACCGCAACCCTCAGTGTCGCGCCCGTACCGGACCGGGACCAGCAACGGGATCGCAACCCTCAGTGCTGTGCCCACCCCTCGCTCAGCCAGTGAGCGGGAACCGGTCTGTATGTGGGATCCGAACCCTCGGCGGGAGCGCCGCCGCACTCCCAAGTGGCACACTGTAGCAGTGCGCCACCGGGCCGGCCCTCAATCAACTTTTTAATGAAAGAAAATTAAAGACTTTTTTGTTAAATTTGGAAAATAAACAAATTAATGTCTAAAAGCATTTGATATACAGATATTTGATAAATATGCACTTGACTTCCCTTCCTCAAAAAAGTCCTTAAATCACTATGCATTAAACATCTACTTATCTTGTTATAAAGTTATCTCATGTTCTGCCAGACATAGCTCCCTGCCATTTCTGAGAAAGAATTTGCATTTTTCTTGTGACATGATTTCTTACTGAGAAATGTACTTGTGTACGTATGTTTGTGTGTGCATTTTCAGCTGCCTCAAGTAAATAACTTTATCATTAAACATTTTCCCCTTTTTTTCCCCTTTACTGGAATTTTACAATGAAGAAATCATTACAGTATCTTCTAAGACAGCATATACATTACTTACAAGGTACAAAATATATTGATTTTAAAAATCTTCTTAATACATCATCTTTTTTTTGCCTATTTTGGTTTCATTCATTCAACGGACAGTACTTATAGTGTATTAGAAGCTATACTTTGTTCTGGTGATATAAAGATGTGTAAATCCTTTTGTAGTTCACAACCACTGTGGAAGACAGTCATGGAAAGGAGCAAAGGCAGTAAAGTGTTTAAGGTGCAACAACAGAACTATTGTAAAAATTCTTAATATTAGAAAGTAATAAAGACCATATTGGGGGTATGAGCAAGCATTCTGTATATACACAGGGATGAAGCAGATAGCTCTGCCTGAAAAATATTAATGAAAGAAGTTTTTGCAGGGAAAACACAACTGCCCAAGCCCTAGAACTTTATTAAGTGTTCCCTGGGGATTTAGCATTTAGACTGTGGTCTTGAAATACCCTTTCAAACTAAGAGAAACTAGGATTTCTTGGAAAATTTTCAGATTCTATGTCTGGGGCAAGAAATGTACAAGATGAGCCTGAAACATCATACCAGACAGTGAGGAAGCTATTGCAAACTACTAAGGTCCTCTAAAAGGGCCCAACAATTAACTGCAAGAGATACTTCCTGGGCAATGATGAGCCAATTTTAAATTCCAAAAATGATTATAATTACAACTGATTGAAACCCATCAAATATATTTAAATCTAGGAGTTCATAATAATATTAATAACATTAATAGATCATCTCTGGACAATAATAGAGGACTAATTCATTTTCTTGAAAACTTGTATATAAATAAAAAATAAGCATCCATCCTTTTCCCTATATGAGCTGTAACACTGGGTAACCAAATAATAGATTAAAGGCAGTGTCTTGTCTCTTTGGGCTGCCATAATAAAGTATGCTCATCAACAATAGATATTTGTTTCTCACATTTCTGGAGGCTGGGAAGTCCAAGAGCAAGGTGCCAGCAGATTCAGTGTTTGAGGAAGGCCTGCTTCCGAGTCCATAGAAGACCATCTTCTTGCTGTGTCCTCACATGGCAGAAAGGGTGAGGGAGATCTCTGGGTTCTCTTTTATAAGGGCACTAATCCTGTTTATGAGGGCCCTATCTTCATGACCTAATTACCTTCCAAAGGCCCCACCTCCAAATACCCATCACATTGAGGATTAGGTTTCATCATAAGACTTTTTTTCTCTGCTTATAAAAAAAAGGGCTTTATTTTATAGAAATTTTAAAATAGAGAAGAATATAAAAAGAAAACAACAACAATTACTTATAATCCTACCCAATTTCAACATAAGAATTTTGTGAAGATGTAAACATTTGGTCTATATCAGGCAGCATGTCTTTGTAAAGTATTCCAATTAATAAGTTGTTAAATTGAAATAAGTTTGGCCAAGAGCTGCCTCCATACATATTTTAAGTTTGGCCTAAAGGTTTCTCTGTACTTTGTGAAATGTAACCCAATTTGATGTGCAAACAGACTGTAACCTAAGCTGGAAGTATACTCTTATATAGTGGATTCTCAGCAAAGACAATAGCCAAGCTTTAGCCAATCACAAGCCGCCAACTGAGCTAGATGCCAACTGATTAGCTTATGTCCATATAAAGCAAATGACTCATCACATCATGTCCAAATAAGGCAAATACCCCAGCTGTAACCAATCGGGTTGTTTCTGTATGTCACTTCATTTTTTTCTGGCCATAAGTATGACCTGAGATTGTGGTGGGAGGGAGCATTCTGAAACATCTTTCATCTAGAATGCTGCCTAGTTCTAGAAACTATTTCTTGCTCAAATAAACTTTGTAGATTTTAACTGGTCTCAGGTTTTACTTTAACAAAATTTTGTTTTTTAAAGTTAAAATTAGATTATCAACCAATATTGGTTAGTCAGTTGTAACAAAGGTATCATACTAGTTAATGTAAGATGTTAATAACAGGGGAAACAATGTGAGCTATATGGAAACCCTCTGATTTCTTTGCAATTTGCCTATAAACCTAAAGCTTTTCTAAAAAATAACAATTACTTAAAAAATTAGAGCAGTATCATTCTGAAATTCCTTATGAATTAGTGCTTCTAGGCATTCAGTATCAAGTGGTTACTAAACCACAAGTGATATCACAATAATAGAGAAAATTGTTGGGGACAATTCCTCATGTCATTTCTGAAGCTTGTACCAGCTTTTGTTCTCGACAATTTTTTCAAGAATGTTTATATAGTAGACAGTATTGGAAAATAAAGACAGTTTCTCCTATCAAAGGGTGGATTGCTTAGCAGCACCCTTTACAAGATTGGAATTTCCTAAGCTGGGAGTTCCTCAACTGTGACTCAAATCCATTTTGCATACACTATCCACCTGTTCATATTTCCCAGTCACATCCATAGAAATTTCCCCCAGGGGCAATGGGAATCAGTGTAAACAGGAAGCTCATGCTGATGGCTGGGCCACAAAGTCTCATGTCTTCTGCCAACCAAAGTGACAAACAGACTAAAATCTCAGACATTTGACATGCTTGACAACAACAAGACATAATGTGTCTCCTGCTGATTGAACACGCCACCACCTGTGGTTTCATCAAAGGGATTGAACATGAGTATGATAAAGTCTCTGAATTCAACTGCCAATTTGTTGAAAGAACAGGAGACAGAGGAATATGTTGAATTCTATTATGACTACGCAATTAACAAAATTCAAGCTCAAGAAATTCTACAGAAAAATGCCCCAGGTCTTTGAATAGGTAAATTATAAGGAGAGGATAAAAGGGAAGAAGAGCAACTTATAATTAAAAGTCTTAAAATATTTATTTTTAAATATTTAATAATGAGCAAGACCAAACTATAGTACATAGGGATGCATACTAGGGTGATAAATCTACAAAGAAACACAAGAAAGCAATTTCTGTGATGGTCATTTTGGGGGAGAAAAGCATTTGAGATTGGGATGGGGCACACAGTGGAGTTTCTAGGGTGGTTAGCAAAGTTCTATTTGTTGATGTAGATTGATAGTTACAAGGGCGTATACCTATTCAAAACTCCTTAAGCTATATATTTGTTTTGCAAAGTTTTCAGTATTTGTGTTACATTTGCAATATAAAGCTATAAAACTAAGTCATCACCTGGAAAAAACAAGGAAAGACACAAAGAGGTCTCTTCTTTTCCACATCTGACCACTTCATGTATTAAATCAGGAACCAAACAAGTTCAGACTGCATAGTATCCTTGCTATCAAATCCCCTATATTCAAACTCCGGAAGTAAATATATTAGTAAAAAATACCTGTGCAATTTAGGTACAGAGTTCAATGTCTGTACAAGTTTAATGTCAAAGTGTCTTGAGAGAGCCTGGTATTGTTCAACAGGTGTGAGAGCCCCGAATGGAAAATGAAGCAGAGAAAATGGAGAACTCAACTGGATGAAGGTAACATAGGAATTCAGAATTGTACGTCGGGCAATGGAGAATCAGTGGCACTGTACACAGTGTAACTAGGCTGTGATTTGTTTTGTAGAATTATCTCCTTGGTCGCAGTGTAAAAATGAGATAGGGTGGTGAGAGAGAGAAAAGTTAGGAAATTCTTGCCAGACTAGAGATGACAAAGGCAATGAATACAGAATGAACAGGGCTGAGATGCAAGGTGGAGTAATAAATACTTCAGTGACTTACTGGATGTGGAAAGAGCAAGAAACAGTAAATGACTGAAGGTTTTAGCTTGGGAGACTTGGTAGACAGGGCTGTCAATAACCGGCACAGGGAATAAGTCTGTGGAGAGAATTTTCCCAAATATTATTAGAAGTTTTGGTTATCCAAAACTAAACTAACATTTTCTTTTTCACACATTGTTTTAAATGGTATCAATATCTGTATGTCTGTTAAATCTGGATAGTAGGCACATGTGTCTGATATACTTTTGTATGCTAAATAGGTTTTTAATTTAAAACTAAATTATGTGTCATTACCTATACTTTTATGCATATTTATGGATGTTGGGTTATATGATTCTTTACACAAACATAAAACAGTGGTTCCCAAATGGGATGTTTTGCTTCCTTGGTGACATTTGGCAATGTCTAGAGACATATGCTTTCACCCTGGGGAGGGGTGGTCTACTGTCATCCAGTGGATAGAGAACTGGGATGCTGACATCTAGTGGGTAGAGATCATGCTCCAGATGACCCCTCCTCCACCCAGCAAAAAATTATCAGGTTTGAAATGTCAGTAATGCCAAAGTTGAGAAACTTTGGTATTGATTTATTAATTTTAGGCAACTGTCTAATTTTCTTACTTGTAGGGTTGCCTTGCAGGTTTTCTAGAAGTTGTAAAAATTAAGTGTCTACTAGTGTGCCTTTATCACAATCCATAAAATATTTACACATAATGAGGAAAATTTACATTAGTATTTTTATATTAATATCTATTTAATTAACTTGAATTTATCATCATACTTATGCAAAAAATATAAGCAGATAGAAAAATATATAGCTAGACAGACAGCCTGATAAAGATGGCTGGGTGGATGATGGGTGACTGGATAAATATCTATTTATATTGGTAAATTATACAGAGACAGTGTTTCCCTTCTCCCCCCCCCCCTTCCACTGTATAACATAGTTTTGCAGTAGCAAAGCTTTCTACATTGATTTTTTTTTTCATTCACTGTTAAAAAGCTTGCCTCACACAATGTGGGGACATTAAGGCTAATACGTTATATTTATAAACAAACAAATTCAGCCATTTTCTTTATAAGCATAATTCTCCTTTCTCTCTGAGAAGGTATCCTCTGCTAAAAAGATTATGTTTCATAGTCTCCAAGCTGTACTCAGTAATCAAACTAATTTAAAAATAAAAAATAGCAATGTCTACCTAACAGGAGCAAGTGAAAAAAGAAATGTTCTCTTCCTGACCTGTTACATGTGCAGAAGACAAATGCTTGTGATCTACTTTTTAGTTATTCTCATTTATTGTTTCCCTTTAAGCAAACCAGAAAAAGATACATGATATTTTTCTCTTCTGAGTCAACTTGGCCACCTTCCTCTTGGGGAGGGATTTATTAATCACACAGGATTTGGCAGTGGTTGACAACATTGGATGGTACTCCCAGCGGAGGAGTACTATGTTCATTACTAGATGGGGTAATGTGCTCATTAGCACCAGGGACATCGATGTCCTTTTCATACTCAAGAGAACGATTGTGGGTATTGACTTGTTCTCATTCCAAACTTGATCATCATAGTCATAGCACTAGCGTTTTACATGCACATTATAGTTTCCAAAGCCCTTTCACATAAATATCACATTTAACCTTCAATCAGTAACTTCGGAAACAATTCACTAAATTTCAACAGATATTTTCAGCATTATGTTAAATTATAAAATGCATCAAGACTTTAAGTTCATGAACTACAAGAATTGTAGAAAGCAACCAATATTAATAAAATGACATAGATGACATCTGATTTAACACTCTCAAATTTCACCACTGAAAAACCCTTCATCTCTCTTTCCTAGAATTTGCTCTCATAATCCTCCATTAATTTCCTTAAGCAGGACCCAATACTAAAATCTGATGCAATCTCTACTAGCTGACACAGTAGTAGAGATAAAACATAAACTAATTCATGCTAAGGTCAACTTAGCTGACACAGTTACCTCAAATCCCTTTTAGAAAGTCTTAGTGTACAAAAAGATAGATAAAACAAATTAGGTCATGGGGATTATGATTCTGCTGAAGGATGTTTCTCTACTGCTCAAATCCACTTCTGCTGCTGTAATTCACAACACTAGCACTACTGTTCCTACTCTTACTACCATTAATTACTACCACTCTTATAACTGATTACTTTTATGAGCACCTACTACATAGCTGGCACAGTGCTCGATGTTTTTAAATAGAATAGCAAATTTAATTATATTATCACCATCTTCCCAATTTTTAAAAGCATGCCTAATTTGATTTATTCAACTATATCAGAATTCCTCCACATGGACTATTACCTATACTGCATAAATACAAGGCCATTGCTGATACCTGATAACGTAATTTATATAACTAATTGCTGCTGTATTTCCAAGAAATAATTTGTTAACAATGATGTCTCATGAAAGGGGAAAAGACAAGAGGGACTGCATATGAAAACACTTTTGTGTATCAAGAGTTAAATTGGAAATATTAAATTTCCTGACATTAGACCAATAGTGTCAGTATTTTACCAAAAAAAAAAAATATACTCCAGATGTTAGGAGAAATGGAAAAGTAATTATCTTATTTGAAAGAGGAAAAAAAATATTTAATCATTGTTAACAATTTTAAATTATATAATCTGTATTCATATTTTAAATTACCATAAACATAGAAATATGTCATATTTAAAAAAATATTTGTCTGCAATAATCACATTTGAATAAATGCTCTGGTGTTGAAAGATTCTTCCCTAAGTAACAGCTCTACTTTTTTTCTATTTTATTTCAGAGACTGTAGTACAAGTAAAACAGAAAAAATTAACCAAATTGTTATATATGCAAGGTTTTTTTTTAAGCTATAAGGTAATTCAAAGCAGAAAATGAAAACTGATACTATGTTCATAGGAAACATACAAAAAATACCAGGATTGAGATTCTGAATAATCAACATAACAGTGAAACTTGAAAAGAAAATTCTTCTCACAGAACATAATATGAGGGTACTTCAAAAAGTCCATGAAGGCCGGCCCGGTGGCGCACTGCTACAGTACGCCACTTGGAAGCGCGGTAGCGCTCCTGCCAAGGGTTCAGATCCCACATATAGACCGGTTCCCGCTCACTGGCTGAGCGAGGGGCGGG
>NW_007726521.1:264446-265214 GCF_000696425.1 Galeopterus variegatus
CGACACTGAGGGTTGCGGTCCGTTGCCGGACATGAAAAAAGACAAAAAAAAAAAAAAAAGTCCATGAAAAGATCCATATTATCATTCAATTCTATTTTTCCATGAACTTTTTGAAGTACCCTTGTATCATATAATTAAGTAAAGCCATTGGTTTCTATATACATTTCTATAAACCTAAAGTGATGTAAATGCATTTACTTTGCTTATATATAAGAACCATAAAATAAACTCACGTTTAAGGAAGAAAGGGCAAAGCTTTTTTTATCTTTAATATCATATTTCAGAAATTTATCTTGATTTTTAAAAATCTTTTAATATTAAATTTCTTTCAAACACTAAAATGGAAAAAACATTGCACCTCTCTTAGTGACAGGAGGCTAGTGGGTCTTAAAATAGAAAATATTCTATTTTATATTGGTGCTTAAATACCATTGGATGTTTATTTTTAAGTCTATATATTTTTTTGTATATTTTTTGAAATTTTATATTAAAATTTTTGAAAATACTACTTGAAAAACCAACACCCTATATTTTTCTAAGGGCAGTGTAAGCTTCAGAATACATTTTACCCAATTTCATCTGAATTTTATAACATTATTATAGAAAAGACAGAGCAAATGAATGCCCATAGAGATAAAGTAAATTTTAGTGTCCTTAGTATCCAAGTTTTGTATAATTTTTTTTGTCTTACACAGTAGATCCTAAATGTCAGATAGCAGATTATGTATTTTTTTTGTGAGCAGCAATCTCCTATACAGTGCCTAATGT
>NW_007726521.1:265945-269438 GCF_000696425.1 Galeopterus variegatus
TTTTACCCAATTTCATCTGAATTTTATAACATTATTATAGAAAAGACAGAGCAAATGAATGTCCATAGAGATAAAGTAAATTTTAGTGTCCTTAGTATCCAAGTTTTGTATAATTTTTTTGTTTTACACAATAGATCCTAAAGGTCAGATAGCAGATTATGTATTTTTTTTGTGAGCAGCAATCTCCTATACAGTGCCTAATGTCATACTTTCTACATAATATAATAATTTTTAAATATTTATTAAATTGAGCTAAATAGGCTGAAGACTCAATTTATAACCCTAAACTTCTGACACCAAGAGTTCTAGGAAGACAAATGCCTGAATGTCACTTCTGAATGTTTTAAACCTATAGAGAGACAATTGCTCAAAATATTATCTTTGCTGAATTTCTTCAAAACAGACCATTCATTCAATTCCTTATTCCCTTATTTGGTAAGTGTTGGGAAAATAGAATAGTTCTGTCAGGGCCCTCACCTCAGGTCCAGCTGGGTGTGGTTTAGCATCCTTTGTAAGCAAATTGTGTGTGTGTGTGTGTGTGTGTGTTTGTGTGTGGAGTTAGTGCACATGTGCACCAATGTATCTTTTTAGTTTTGTTGCTATTTCTTGTCTTCAGGGAGAGAGGCAGAGAGAGAGAGAGAGAGAGAGAGAGAGAGAGAGAGAGAGTGTTTAATGAAGCAGGCGGACAGGCGTTGGCCTCAGGCATCCACCTGGTGCAGCCATGCTTTCCAACCTACAGCTTCCAAGGACCTTTTGGCCAGTTACCTAGCTCATAGACCTGTGTGAAGGGGTCTGGTGACCCAGCCTGGCATATCAGGGGTCTGGGGACCCAGCCTGGCATATGAAGGGTTTGTGACCCAGTCTGCTAATGGGCTTGAGGTGTCTGTGGACACCACACTCAGCCCTAGCTCAGCAATCAGCCCAGTCGGTGCAGGATTACCAGCAGATAAAAGAGCCCGACAACTGTCATGGTCTCCTAGCTTTACAATTGGCATCACGAACAGGATTAAGAGCTAGACAGTGAGTATTTAATAAATGTTTGCTAAGTGCCATGTCTGGGCTTTGTTTGGGTACTGTATATATGAACAAAACCAAAAATCTCTCTTAAAGATTGACATGTAATAGAGAATTCAATAAGTACTTAAGTAGCTGCATTTAAGGTAGAAAGTGTTATGTAAATGTCACAGAAAGTGGTAAAGTTAAAAAATGTTGAAAAATTTGAGGTGACATACATAAGCAAATTATAGTATAATTAGAGAAAAACTTAAGTTTTTCCATTTTCCAATCTTTTAATTATCAGTCATAAATGTGGTAAAGTGGAGAATTACCAAAAAAGATAGCAATATCTTAAAAAATTAATGAGTGATGGTCCCAAGGATGATGGCCAAATAGCTTTAATAAGAAACCAACAGAGAACACCACCCTAAGGAAAGGATCAAAAGTAGATTTCACAGATAGAGATACAAGGTAAGTATACAGAATATTTTGAAGATGATAATAGCCATATGATGCAATGTCATCTAGCATCAAAATGAAGAGTCAAAAGGAAACTAAATTAGTATAATCTGGAATTCAGTTATATCATTTTCTCATGGAATTAGAACATATTGTCTTAGCAACTTATTCATCAGTTAAAAATCTGCAAGTATTCATTACACACAGCATATATTATTTTATATTCCTGATTCGATAATATGCTAAGGTTACTTAAAGTTAATCATTTAAATGTGAATACATTTTTTCCTCTGTGATGATCTTAACGATGTAAAAACGCTAGAGTCTAGTAAAGTATCGAACAATTTTCACTGAAACTGCATTTAGGCTAAATAGCTATATTTAAATTGCATTAATTATACATTTAAAAATCATATACTCTATGAAGGATATGCATATTTACTTACATTCTAAGATAATGTAATTGTGAAACTATTTTAAAAAGTCATTTTTTTGTGTGCTTTCCCCTTCAAACTGAATATTCTTTCACTTTTTTACTCACAAACTTATGATTCCAAACCTCTTTAGGCATCATTGGTTTTTCAGATGTACAGCACAAACTTCAGTAAAAACACCCTCAGGTTTTAACCGTGAATGATTTGGGGGCACAGTTCATGAACATAGTTTTTCTTGCTTGATAGTGAAGCAAATGGAGCATCATTTCAAGAATTGCTTGCCAATTCCCAAAAATTTTACCATGAGAAATATTAAAAACATTAGCTTTAATGCGGATTTTAGTCAAGATCAAAGGGCCTTGATCAAGATGAATGAATTTTTTTATTTATCAAAGCAGAATAGAAAACATGCGGAATAACGATTGTCTCAGAAAACTACACCCCATTTGTTTCTTATTATTTTAACTCAGCAATCATTTAATAAAAATACTGCAGGGACACTTTATTGTTCTGCTATACTTTTGTCCACATATACTGAACATTTTAAATCATAAAATGACCATTGGCTTGGATAAACTCATAAACTCATAGGGGATTTATAAGTTTCCAGATCACAATATCAATCAGAGTACATAAAATTAGTCACTTTATTTTAAGTTATGCATTTATTTCATTTTTATTTCATCAGGATTTTTATTTTGGGAGGAGGACAGATTATACTTATCTATCTTTTGCATAGTAGTTGCCCAACGGACTCAATGACTATTTTCTTTTTTTTTTTTTTCTTCTACTCTCTCATCCACTGCCCTTGCTCTCTATAATTTGGAAAAGAAATATTTTCTATCTGGTGAGGGACCCATTCAAATTAAACCCAAACCTGAATTAGTAATGTACATTTTGTGCCAAACAAAAGAGCGTAAGATTTTTTTCTTTTTTTTGCCACATTATTTAGTACATAATACACACAGAGAATCAGAATTGAAAGAGATACAGGACACAAAATTCATGAATCAAAAGAAAGATGATTCAGGGAAGCTTTACATCACCTAGCCGTACGGAAGATAAGAATTTTTTTTTTTTTAAAAAAGCACATTTAAAAAGTAAAGTGTATGAAAGCATGCCTTCTTTAGGAAGGCAGGGACAAAACTTTAGACAATTGCAAATGATACCAATAATGCCAATAAAAAAGAAAAAGACATCCACTACCATTACACGCAGAGCTGGATTCACAGAAGAGTCTGAGCACTATGTTAGAAAAATAGAATCCTTTCAGGTTTGAACAGATATCTCTTTGCCAAAAAATGTTCCAGTTTTTTTAATGAGGCGAGCCTGAAACCACCATATAAAATTTATGGTTTATCACATATAAGAATATTTATGCTATCTATATAATAACTATATACACTTTTTTCTTCCAAGAATAGATTAAATCTTTCTCAATGTATTGTATTTCTTACTGTATTTTTAAAGTTGAGAGTTGAGGAAGCTCTGTAGGTGTGGTTAAGATGAATATCTGAATTGAATACAAGGCATTAACCTATTGCCCAGAGTAAGCACCCTTACAAAGCATTGTTTAATTAGATTTCTGTCTGAGTGTCAAATAA